>NW_020948739.1:3874568-3971874 GCF_900497805.2 Vombatus ursinus
TTTCTTTCTTTCTTTCTTTCTTTCTTTCTTTCTTTCTTTCTTTCTTTCTTTTTTCCTTCCTCCCTCCTTTCCTTTCTAAATTGTTATTTATATCTTTTGTTTTACAACATACACATTTTCCTCCATATTCTTCCTTCTCAAGAGCCATACTCTGTAACAGAGAAGCTGGTTATTTTCTGTGCTGCTGCCCTTGGGGAGACTTCCTCCTCTCTACACTTCTAAGGAACTGGTCAGAATCCAGAGGAGGTTAGAACCCAAGTCAGGTTTGTAATAACTGAAGGAAGAACAGTTTCAGCCTAGAGAGAAAGAATGGACTCAGGGCTTCAAAAGGAAAGACTAAGTGTTGGGACCACAGAATCACAAAATTTGAGAGTTAGAGGGGACCTCCCCACCCTGCTGCCCCTCCCCTCCCACCCCAGCCCCTACCCCAGTCTAGTTCAACCTATACATGAAAGGAATCTCATTTCCTCTTTCCCTTTCTGTCTGTCTGGACAAATGCTCTTCTGTAGTTGGTCACTGCTTTAAAGCCTTCTTTAAAATGGTTGTTCCCCTGGGCTGGCCTTCAGCTCTCATTGACTCATTCACTAGGCTCTCTGTCCTCTTTTTCTAACTTCTCCTTCCTTTTCCCATCCAATTAGCTAAGTTTAAGAGAAAGTACACTACAATGGAAAGAATGTTAGATTTGAAATCAGAGGATATGGGTTCAAGTACGATCAATTTGAGGCAAGTCAACAAGCTGGGCACCAGGCTAAGTCCAGGGGAAACAAAGATGGATCAGAACAGTCCCATCCTCAAGGAGCTCAGATCCTAATGAGGGAGATAACATGGAAACAAATACATACAAGATGCATACAGGTCAAATGAGTAGTAACCTCAGAGGGAAGGTGCTAGCATTGACAAGGACCAGGAAAGGCTTCTTGCAGAAGATGGTGTAGCTCCTGCCTCTACAACTTATTATTTGTATGAACTTGGGCAAGTGACCTAACCTCTCTGGGCCTCAGTTTCCTCATTGGTAAAGCAAGAAGGTTGGAAGGAATTACTCCTACTCTCCTTTTTAGCTCTGACTCCATATCTTATGGCCTTAGCCCACACATTCAAGCTTCCTGCTATTTTCTGTGATTTCATTGGTGTAAGAACTCTGGTGATGAATCTCCCTTTGACAATAAATGTGTCTTCAATTCTTCAGCCTTCAAGGTAAGGAGTTTGCCTTGGGCCAATGGAAAGGTTAAGTGACTTGGGGAAGATTGCATAGCCTGTACTTGTTACAGGCAGAATTTGAACCCAGGTCTTTCTGACTGCAAGACTGGCCCTCTATTCACTATGCCAGGTTAATTTTCTACTTTCTTTCTTTTTCTTTCTTTCTTTCTTTCTTTCTTTCTTTCTTTCTTTCTTTCTTTCTTTCTTTCTTTCTTTCTTTCTTTCTTTCAAAATGGTCTCTCTCTCTCTCTCTCTCTCTCTCTCTTTCTTTCTTTTTTTCTTTCTTTCTTGGCAATTAGTGTTAAGTGACTTGCCCAGGATCACATAGCTAGTAAATGTCTGAGGTCACATTTGAACTCAGGTCCTCCTGACTCCAGGCCTGGTACTCTATCCACTGTGCCACCTAGCTGCCCCTCTGCTGTTTTTTCTCAAAAAATTTTCTTGTGATCCATTTTTACTCAGTAAAAGAAACATTAGCATAGCCCCAACCTTCAGTTACATTTAGATCTTTGTCTGCAAGAGAACAGAGGATAAGACCAGCTGTAGCAAATTGTTGGGGGGAGGAGAGGGCAGTTGGGTTTTGCTATAGCTTGTTAGGATGACAGGACAGTTTTCTGCCTGTTAGTGAAATAAATGGAAAAGTCCCACTTCAGATCCCCAGTGTTTTGTTGTCATTATTTTATTTCTAAAAATTCAGAACTTAACAAACACCAAATGAAACAAGGATTTCCATATGCATGATAGTAAAAAAAAAAAAAGATAGTATATGAAATTGCAAATTTCTATTATGTACAGCTTATTTGCTTTGAAGGTACATAATAATTTTAACACGAAACTTTCAAAGCTGTCGCACTTGTCTGTGATTCCTTCTGGCTTTCCTTCTACTTCCTGCATCTAAAAATGCTTCAATGACCCTCTGTCTCTTGTTTTTCTTTCTTTTGTTTTTGGCAACCCCATCCCTAGTCTCTCCTCCCCCCAACACACCTCCCCTCCTTCTCTCTCCCCCATCCCCACAGGAAAAAAAAAAGAGTAAGAAAACTCTTGTGGAAAAAATGTGCATCGTCAAGCAAAACAAATTCCCACATTGGCCCTGTCTAAAAAGGTATGTCTTATGCTGCACCTTGAGTCTTTATTTCACCTCTCTGTTAGGAGGGGCAGATCCCCAGCTTTCATCTAGTTGTTGTTGGTCAGTTGTTTCAGTTGCGTCCCACTCTTTGTGACCTCATTTGGGGTTTTCTTGGCAAAGATATTGGAATGGTTTGCCATTTCCTTCTCCAGCTCATTTTCCAGATGAGGAAACTGAGGCAAACACGGTTAAATGATTTGCCCCAGTGTTACACACTAGTAAGAGTCTGAAGCCTAATTTGAATTCAGGTCTTCCTGATTCCCGGCCCTGCCCTCTAGCCATTGTGCCACCTAGCTGCCCCCTTTCATTACCTGTGTGACCTTGGGCAAGTCTCTTAAATGCCCTGGACCTCACTTCCCCTATGTGTGAAGTGAGGGGCTGTACTAGATGACCTCTGAATTCCCTTCCCACTCTAGACCAACAATCCTATGATCCACAGACCCCATTGCTGATTGCACAGCAAGCCAGAGAGACCTTGAGACCTTGAAATTGTTTTTATTCTTCTTTGTTTACTGAGCCGGATGGAAGGGGAAGTGTTTCTTTTCCAAGAGCTTCTCAGCCTCATTTGAGGCATTAGAGGAGTCATGTGGAATAAAAATCTCAAAGCAATGGTGGTATTTTCTATTCAACAAGGAAGTGTAATTTGGGGCCCATGGAGACCTGAGCCCTTGTTACTGACAGAGGCAACCTGACCCTCGAAGGGGAAAGCAAAACAATATGGGCAGGGATACCCTTACTGCAAGATCAAACGTTATGTTCACTGTGTTTAAAATAACCAAGAGCTAACTGCAATTGGGTGAGGGCAATTAGCGAGTTAAGATGAATGCATTCCATCAGCTGTTCCAGGGGGTGGAGCTGGGAGAGCTCCTATGAGCAGAGGTAAGGAGTGCCTCTGCACGCTTGGAGTTTTTACTGCTAATCTGTGGCAGCCTTTGCATGATATTTTCTCTTTCTCAGTTATATTCAAAAGCAAAGAAAATAGAAAAACAATGACATAAATGAGAGGGTATTTTTTTCTGTTCCCTTGTTTATTTCTTTTTCTTTTTTAAAGAAGAAATTCCAAAGGGGGAGAAGGGGAGGATGAGCATGTTTAAAAGTTAATTTTAGCATTAAAAATCATCAAGCTCATCTGTTCTTGGAAGGAGCCACTCATTCTTGCTTCCGTCACAGAGAAAGCTGCCTCTTCAATGCTTGAGCCACAGCCATCCATGAAGCCAACTTGTGGCCACCAGAAAACCACGTCGGCCTTTGGAAGCTGAGGTTCTGTTTTGGTTCTGGCCCAGCCTCGATCCTTCCCGGAGAGGAAGGACAAGGAATTCACCACCTCTGATCCCAATGTGTTCAACAGAGCCTCTCTCAGGGATTCAATATCTCAGGAACTGTTCTGTTTTTTTCAAAAAAAGGGATAGACTCCAGGTCTCCATGTTTGGGGTCTAAAGTTCCCTGTTTCTCTCAGTTTCCTTTTCCCTACTGAAAATACACCTTGCCTTAGGATGCTTTGTCTTCACTTGATTTCCTCGGCCCTCCCTTCAGGGCAGAGAAAGCCTGCCAAAGAAAACATGAAGTACAACTTGGTCTCCTCAGGCAAGTTAATAATCAAAACATTTCCATACTCAAGATATCAAAAGGCACTCTTTTTCCAAAGAACATCCTGTTATATCCAGACTGATTTCACATTACTTCTCACACACTCGGGGCTCTAGCCAAACTGGACTACTTTGCTTTTCCTCAGACATGATATTCAATCTCCTGTCCCTGTGCCTTTGAACAAGGCCGTAGCCCTGATCTGAAATGTACTCCTTCCTTACCTTCTTACCTCATAGAATTCCCCTCTTTTGGAAAGTCAAAGCTCCACCTTCAACGGGAAATGTTTCTTCATCCTCTCAATTGCCAGTGTCCTCTCTCCTTTCATTTATTTTGTATATGCTTAGCTGTGTGCATACTGTCTTCCCAAATGATAATAAAAATAGCATTTATATAATGCTTCAAGGTTTGTAAAGGGCTTTACAAATATTATCTCATTTGGTCCTCACAAAACCCTTTGGAGGTAGGTCCCATTATTATTCCTATGTTACAAATAAGGAATAACATAGCAATAATAATAGGACCTACCTCTAAGGGGTTAAGGGACTTGACTAGGGTCACAAAGCTAGTGTCTGAGGGATTTGGACATTGATCGTCCAGACTCCGGGTCCAGTGTTCTATCCACTGCACCACTTAGTTGCTTCAAGTAGAATATAAATTCCAAGACTGCTTTCTTTCTTTTTCTCTTTCAATCTCTTTCTACCTTCCTCCCTTCCTACCTCCTTTTCTCCTTCTCTCCTTCCTTCCTTCCTTCCTTCCTTCCTTCCTTCCTTCCTTCCTTCCTCCCTCCCTCCCTCCCTCCCTCCCTTCCTTCCTTCCTTCCTCCCTCCCTCCCTCTCTCTCTCCCCCCCTCCCTTCCTTCCTTCCTTTCCTTCTCATTTACCATTTTTCCTACCTTCTCCTTCCTGCTGCATCAGAGGTTGAAGATCATAGTTCATGTACATCACAGGCACCATGACCTGAATTGGTGGTGGCTCCAAAGTTTCTCTTGGCCTGGGGGTTCAAAGTGAGTTTTGGACTTGGAACTTGGAACTGTGCTCTATAGAAACTGGGCATAACTGTATACTTAATCCCCTCCCTTACCCTCCTCAGGGATTGATGTGGTATGGAGGTGAGGGAATTAAGCCCCATGTGTTGGAGGAGTATGTTTGTATATTTGTTATTCTGCTTTTGAAGAAAATATTCTTTTGTAAAAGCTACTCTGACCATTACTACTTGCATGGAGCTCAAGTATAAGGAATCTACTCTCTATGCCTTAGGAACATCATTGGTGGGAGCTGGAGCCATCAGCAGAGAAACTCTCTTATTAAGGGTACCAGAGAACCCAGGGAGAGAGGTGAACTACAACATGCCTGGCCTTTGGCAATGGAGGTGAGGAGAGTTATTGTTACAATTGATCGATTGGTTATATGGCAATCAACTTCCAGAAACCTTAATCCTATAGGATCACAGATAGGAACCCAGAAACTTCTCTCCACCACCACCTCCCCTCCAAGTTTCTGAATAGTGAGAAAAAGATATCATAAAACCCTCGGTCTTGTAAAAAGGTAGTAAATATGCAGAAAATCAAGGCTGCTGAGATTATATGCCTCATGAGGTCAGGGACTGTGTCTTATTTAAATTTTGTACTGTATCTCCTCTAGCACCTACCATGATGCTTTGCACATAGGAGATGCTCAATACTTGTTTCCTGACTGTATGTTGAATTGGTTATCTGGTCTATTTTTTTCTAGGTTGCATTTACCTTGTTTCCAGAGGAGACAGAAGATTACAAATGGAGAAGAGTAAGTGGTCCTACTCAAAGGCCTTCTGGGAAATGACAACCAACAGCTGGTACCAGACAAAATACTCACCCTTAGCATAGTGGCAAACAATTCTATGTGCCTGAGGCCATGTATAACACCTCAGTGGTGTAACTGATGTTCATAATGATTGCCCCAAGTCATCAAAAAGCTTAAATTATGTTTAAAATATTCTGTTTACTAAGGCAAGGAAGTGTGCAATATATTTTAGAAAAATTTCCATGAAAAAAAGGTTTAAAATTTTTTTAAAAGCTTGTCTCATCTGTAATTTTTTATTTCTCAGTGATACAGAACAATGTAAAATCACTCTTAAAGACTTCGTACCACCTCTCCTTCAGGGCAATTTGTGGAAGAATTTTACTTTTTTAAATAGCTGAGAATATCACCTAAATAAATCCATCTACTTCCTCTCTCCCCCATCTTTCTTTCTTCCTGGAAATCTCTGCCTTGGTTTTCACTTGTGTTGTAGTCTGAAAAAAAAATTCTCTTAAGTTTGGGGGCCTAGACTTTCTTGTAACAGACTCTCTTGGCTCGAGACATGGTCTCTTCTGCCTGGCATTGCTCATACCCTCCATGCTAGAAATTTCCAGCTCCCATGAAGCCTTACTAATGGACATTTCTTTGCCTATGATAGCACAAACAAGACCCTACCCTTCTTTATGTGACTTTGGCCTCCCTTAGTTTTAAGAAGTGATCTGACCTGGGGTGTTTTAGTATGTGATCTGTCATTCAGAGTATGTGGAATGGCCTTGTGGGGATGGAGGGTGCCGTTGATTTGCAGGTCTAATGTGGAAGGTCAGTTGCTACCCTGGTGTAGGAGATGGACCTCCAGCTATATCTCACACTGATTGAGAGGAGAGACTGGAGAGCTGAATCTGGGTGTGTTAAGGAGTTTCAGTATAGCACCCTCATCCAACCACCTTTCTCCTCCTGCCATAACCTGAAAATTAACTATGCCTTTCCTTGTTGGTTGTGCCTACCTTCTTTTTATGTGTTTATCCATGGTGTCCTCTAAATCTCAAGATTTCCTTCTCTTGAGTGAGGTAAAACATACCCATAATAAAGGCCTGTTGCTTTTCTCATCAGTGGCCTGTCCGGCTCTTTTACAAATGCCTCTAAGGTTCAGACATGGACTGAGATGACCTGCTCACTTGGCAGGCATTAATTTCATGGTTTGACATACATACCAGAAGAGTAAAAGGGACTCCACAGATACAGAAAAGCGACTCTAACCTAAGCCTGAAAAATGTGGGGGTCACGTTCTGCTCTTCCATCCTTCAGCCACATTCCCACTTTTAAAATGTTTCATCAAAGCCTCAGACGGTTGTTTCATTCCTGTCCAACAGCTGGCAGACAGCAGGGAACAAACAGATAATTCTGCTTTGTGGGGTGGCTGCCTTCTGAGCTCAGAGCTGGGGAGCAAATGCTGCCAATGAGAGTCTGACCCCCTCTCCCCAAATGCTCTTCCACACAGTTCCTTGGTTCTGGATCCTTGCTAAAGGGATGTGAAAGGAAAGGAATTTGTTCCTTTCTTAAGAGCCAAAGGAAGACTGTTTGGCATACACCATAAGGAGGTCATAAGCAAAAAGAAAGCCTTCATTGAAACCAACACTTTTTGTGATGGCAAAGAACTGGAAACAAGGTAGATGCCTATTGATTGGGGATGACTAAACAAAGCGTGCTACATGATTGTAATGGAGTATAACTGAGCTGTAAGAAACAATGAGCGTGATGAATACAGAAACAGACACTTGAGAAGACTTCCATGAACTGATACAAAGTGAAGTAAAAGCAGAACTAGGGAAAATGATACATGTAATGACTGCAACAATGTAAATGGCAAGAACAACAATTAAGAAACAATTGAAACTGAATGTTGGGAAATTGTAAAACCCAAGCTTGGCTTGAAAGATGAGATCTGAGAAGACATCTTCTTTGCAGAGGTAGAGGTTCATGGCTGTGGAACATTGCCTGAAACGTTGGATTTTTTTCAGCGCTGTCAGTCAGTTTTTACTGATCCCCCCCCCCCGCCCCTTTTTCCACTTCCCTTTTTTTTCATTGTTTGTTATAAGGGATGACTCTCTGGGAGGGAAAAGAGGGATGCATATACGGGGAGAGCTAAGTGATATAAAAATAAAAGATAGCAATAAAAATCTACTTTTAGAAGAGTAATGAGGTTGCCTTCTTCCTGTATGCACTCATTCCAGAAACTAGGAATCCTTTCTTTGAAATGTCCAGGCATTGGGCAGTATCATGGGGTGTGGAGGTAGAGGGAAAGCTCCAAGATGCTCAGCTCATCAGCTTTTGGTGTGGGCAGCTGTGTGAAGGATCGAAGGGTGTCGGGGCTGGCTAAGGGACTGGAGTTGCAGGAAGTGCAGGGCCACTTAGAGCTTGGACAGGAATACGTGCTGGGTCAAGCTATTTGAGCTGGTAGCAGCCAGCCTGAGTATGAAGCCATCGAAAGCAGGTTTGTAACACCTAACATGGATGATGGCTCAGTTGTCTGTCTGCCGACAGGGGTTCATTCCCATACCCCCAGACCCACTGATTTCAACTTCAGGATTGGAAAAGACTGAAGTTCAAATCTTTGCTTCAGTGTTCACTAGATGTGGCTTTGGGTAAATCACTTAACCTCCTGCAGCTTAGTCGAGCCATCTGTATTCTAAGAGTTGGAGGCAAGGAGGGAGTGCATTCCAGGCATGGGAATACAAAGGCATCGAGGTGGTAAATGGAATTCTGAGTGTCAGGAAGAACAAGTACTGCCCTAGCTGGAACAAAGAGACTTGTGTGTGAAGGAGACTAATGTGAAATAAGTCTGGTATAGAGTCTGGAGCCAGATTGTGAAGGCTTTCAATGTCAAACTGAGCAGTTTGTAGTTTATCCTAAGGGCATTAGGGAATCATTTAAAGTTTTTAAACAGAAGGATCTGACCTGTACTTTAGGAAAACTATTTTGGTAGTTGTGTGGAGGATGGAGAGAATACTGGATTCTTCTTTCTGATGACTCAGTCCTAGTCTAAAGAAAAAGCTTTTTGGTTCTCTTTCCCCCAGAACTGCAGCCATCAAGACACAGTTAACTGGGTCTTTTCCCCAGGCCAATCAAATAGATACCAGAATCTATCAGCAGGGATATAGACAAAATTATTAGGTGAGATTATAGGGTATGGAGATATGGAGCTAGAAGAACATTAGAGATCACCTACTTCAATCTCCCCTCATTTTCAGACGAAGAAAAGGAGAAGCTGAGAAGTTAAAGGACTTGTTCAAGGTCGCATACTCTGAAGTGGAGGAGTTGAACTCAGGTCCTGAAGTTTGGCTTTGGCAATCCCTGCCTGCCTTTCTGGGCAACTAGGTGGCACAATGGATATGATGGGGGATGGGATTTGTGCTGGAACCCTAAAAGGAAAAGACTCTGTCTTTGGGACCTGGATCTCAAAGCCCCTGAGCCCAGATCTCTGGCATTCACCAGAGGCACCTGGCCCATCCCAGTCAATAATCCTTTTAACTGACCTTTCATTGTAGCCCTCATTGCCTGCACCTGGCCCCACCCCAGGCTATTAGCCACTCCTTAATCCCATCCAGATCTTCCCACAGTCTTTCTGTATAAAAGTGTCCATCTTGCCACCATTAAATTGCTCAGATTCTTAAAATCTAGCCTGTTTCTGGTGACACAATAAACTTGTCTCTCACTGAAAGAAGGCTTGAGCAGTCAAATTCTCTGGAGGCAGACCCGAGCCCTTTGCTCTTGCATTTCAGGGTTCCCAAGACCCCTAGACTGAAACAGACAGAATACTGGGCCTGGAGTCAGGAAGAGTCATCTTCTTGAGCCTCAGACACCTACTGGCTGTGTGACCTTGGGCAAATCACTTAACCCCATTTGCTTCAGTTTCTTCATCTGCAAAATGAGCTGGAGAAGGAAATGGCAAATCACTTCATATCTTTGCCAAGAAAATCCCAAATGGGGTCATGAAGAGTCAGACACAGCTGAAAAATGACTCAACAAACAACAACCTATCTTTCTACCACTCTCCTCTAGGTGACCGTAATCCTCATAACATCGCTTTCTGGAAACCTCGGGGCCCTCCCCAACACCCTTCACCAGTCCAAATCACACCCTTTCCAACCTTCATTAAAAAAGATCCCATTCCCTCAGGGTGTAGCTCTCTGCTGGGTGCTTGATAATGGCTTATTTGAATAAATTAATCCCTACTCATCCAACCAAATTTGATATGCATTTATTAAGTGCTTTACAAGCTGAAAATGTGTTAAATAAGGAGCTTATACTGAATGCATAATATCTACGTATATAAGAAAGGTACAAATGAATTGTTATGATAGTTCAGAGAAGGGAGAGATTGTTCCACCCAAGGATGGTCTGAAGAGACTTCAGGAAAGGGGTAGCTGGGCCCTGAAGGATGACAGGATTCCTATAGGCAGAAGCAGAAAGATGGAAGAAAATAAGCATTTATTTAAGTTCCTACTATGTGTCAAGTCAATATTTACAAATATTTTCTCATTTGATCCTCACAACAACCCTGGGAGGTAGGTGCTATTATTATCCCCATTTTACAGCTTAGGAAACTGAGGCAGGGCAAGAAGCAGTTAAGTGATTTGTCTGTGGTCATACATCTAGTAAGGATCTGAGGCAGAATTCAAGCTCAAGTGCTTCTGCCTCCAGGCCCAGTACACTAACCACTGTGCAACCTAGCTACCTCCTATCTTGCTAGACTAAGCCCAACTTAGGATACTCACAGATCACAACCTGAAAATATTTTCTTTCATCAATTTGAAATAAAGCATCCCATATGAACATTGTTCTACCCAACATTGTCTTGCTGGACAAGGGGACCATGTGCCTGACTTTGTTCTGTTCAGCACTTTTATTGGTGACTTCAGTGATATCATAGATGGCATGTTTGATAGACTAGGGTTTTCCCCTCCCCCAAAACATAGGTTAGGGTAGTTTTTCTCTGAAAGGTGAAAAGGCTATCTACCCCCAGGACTTGATTGGCCAAGGCTCAGGTTTCACCCCTCTAGATGCAGGCAGCCTCCTGGTGGACTCTGGCTGTATTAAAGATGGTTTCCTGGTCACCTAAGGGCAAAAAAAGGCCCACCCACAGTGGGATCTTGCTGTTCTAAGACTGCCTGAGTCACCACAGCAAACCAGATGGTTTTCATGTGGAGACTGGGAATAGGGGAAACATCTACCTGAGCTAAGTGCCACTGAATCCCTGTCAAATATCTTTTCTATGTTAGGGTTAAGTGAGCCTCTTTTTGTTCATTTGTTTTTCGTTCATCGACCTGACCTACAAGTGCTTTGTTTGATTCCAACATTGAACGGAGTGAGGAGGGCAAGCTTGAGTCAGGCTCACCTCTAAGAGCATGCTCATTAGCTATGCAGATGACAAAAAGCTCAGAGCAATAGCTGGAATGGCTCATAGAATCAGAGTTGGAAGAAGCTTTAGAGGTGTTTCAGTCCATCCTTCCACCCAAGAGAGCTAATATGTTGCATGACAGAATTAGGATCTGAAAAAAATCCCAACAGGCTGGGAAAAATAGGTGGAATCTTATAATACAAAATTTAATAGGGAGAAATATAAAATGCTGCACTTAAGTTTAAAAAAAAATGGCCTAAGTACAAGATGGGGAAAATGTGGTCAGGCAATAATTTGTGTGAAAAAAGACTGGGGGAGGGGACCCCCAATGTTTAGTGAACCAAAAGCTCAATATGACTCAACAATGTAAAACAGCAGCCAAAGCAGCTAATATGACTTTAGAATACTTTGGAAGGCAGCATGGCATAGTTGATTGAGTACTGGCCTGGAGTTAGGAGTTCTGAGTTCAAATCCAACCTCAAATACTTTCTCTGTGATGATGGGCAAGTCACTTAATCTTTTAGTCCTGGTTTTTTCAACTGTAAAGTAGGGGTGATGTTACCTGTAGCTGTGTTATTAGTCAACTTTCCAAGACTCTAAGTTGCAGAAAGGTATTGAACTCTATTGGCAGAAGCAGTTTCTTCATCCAATAGTTCCATATACCTATCCCTATCCCTATCCTACCTACCTTACAGGGTTGTTGTGAGGAAACCACTTTATTAACGTAAGAGTAAAATTCCCATCACAGGAAGCATTCAGGCAGAAGAGGACTATTTTTCATTGTTGTCTTTGTTGGAAGAAAGAAAACACCTTAATTATTTATTAATTATTTATATTTATTACTTATTTATTAAGCACTTACTATTTGCCAGGCACTATTTTGCAGTTGAGGAAATTGAGGTAGTCAAAAGTTAAGTGACTTAACCAGGGTCATGCAGCTAGTAAGTGTCTCATTTGAACCCGAGTTCCTGATTTCAGGCCCAGCATACTATCCACTGGGCCACCTAGCTATACTACCTGTCACCTAGGACAGCACCTGGCACATAGAAGGCACTTAATAAATACATTTGAATTGAAACTGAATGACCAATTGTCAAAGATGCTCCAGCATAAGGCACCTATTAACTCTAAGATTCTGTAATTCCATGAATGCCCAAGAAAATGTGCTTGTTTTGCAAATCATTTTAAAAAGTTTTTAGGTAGGTAACAGTTCAGTGCTTTTAACTTCCATTCCCTCTGTGGTTTGGTCATTCCCACTCTAGGGAAGAGGGAAGAAGGGAATTAGCATTTATATAGTGCCTACTATGTGCCAGCACTGTGCTAAATGTTTTTATAAATATTATCTCATTTGATTCTCTCCACAGCTCTGAGAGATCGGTGCTATTATTACACCTTTTTTATGGTAGAGGAAACTGCTGCAGGCCGAAGTTAAATGACTTGCTCTGTTTTTGAGGCTAGATTTGAACTCAGGCGTTTCTTATTCCATGCCCAGTGCTCTATAAAATCAAAGACCTGTAAGATGTTTTATTTAGCTCATTAGAAAAATAGAATTTAAAGCTGGGAGGGACCTTAGGGATCACCACCATTTTACAGATCAGGATTCTGAACCCTAGAGGAAAGCATTTGGAAAAAACAATAAGGTGGTCACCATTTTAAGAGGCAAAGAAACACCAAAAGTCACTCTGCCTTTTAAAATGGGGATCTTAATGAGAACATTGCCATTATGTTTTATATTTCCTCCATGACTGAAAGGCTCCCGAGGCGTCAAGAAGGCACACTCAGGATCTGGGGGGGAAGGGACCCTGAATGGTGGGAAAGGGTTCAGAAGAGGAGATGGGATGGTGCCAAGGACAGATTTTGCCTGGGGCTGACCCTGTCCTCTTGCTCTCCTGGGACCTGAGGGGATGAGGAGTGGTTTGGATAAACATTTTTTCACTCAGCCCACATAGAACTTATGTGGCACAACACCCAAGTCCCTACTGAGCTCCCTGGTCCATGGAGATGAAGCAAGGAAAACGGCCCCCTCCACCGGTCTCATGCCCTCCCAGGCAACTCCATCGTCTTCTAAATTTCAATTCTCATTTTACTCTGCTTTTGATATTGGCCTGAGTAAACTTTCAGAAAGTCTGGCTCTAAGCAGGTTCCCTGTTAAGAACTTTAAAGTTCCGGGAGAGGAAGAAGTTTTCTTTTCTTGTCCCCATCTCCTTTTCCTTCATCCCTTTCCCTGCTCCCTCCCAGGTGTCTGTCCTGTCCTGTTCTCATAGGTGGACTTGCTGTGAAATGAATAATCTCCAAGGGTCTTATTCTGCTTTGGATATTTTGCTCAGTGACCCTGAAAGGATACAAAGGTATTTAGAATGATGGAATTGTAGGAAATAACATCTTCCCCAGGCCCTAAATCAAAGCACAAGTCTTTGGTAGGCTGGCCCTAGAAATACCATAGGTGCACTCCCTCTTTTAGTTTCCCTCTATCCTCTGATTCTCAATGGTGCCTACAATGTGCTGGGCACTGTACTTGCTTCAGCGGCCTCCTGTTTCTTCTACTGTGGGCCCTTTCTCCCATTGGTGTATTCTTCCCCAAAACTTCATTTTGGGGAAGGTCACCAGCCATCCCTGATGCTCTGATTTAGCCACCATGCCACCACCTGGGTACTGCCTTCCTTATCCCTTTTTATTTCCCCTTTTATGTGTTATCTTCCCCATTAGAATGTAAGCTCCTTGAAGTCAGGAAATATATTTCTTTTTGGTTACATTTGTATCCCTGGTGCTTAGCATAGTGTCTGACACATATAAGGGCTTAATAAATTTGTGTTGACTAATGGAGTAACTTGGAATAAAAACGAAAAAGTGAGATAGTCCCTTGAACTTACATCTACAGTAGTGGCTCACATTCATATAGTCCTTTAAGGAGTATAAAACTTTACTTATATCTCCTCATTTGTTCCACAATTTTTTAAAGAGGTCAATGACTTACTCAGTGTCACACAGCCAGTAAGTGTCTGAAGCAGGATTCAAACCCAGGTCTTACTGATTTCAAGTCAATCAAGTCACTACACCACATTGCCTTCCAATTCTAAGAAATATATTTGGAAAGAGGAGTTTCAGAGACTGTTCTAGGTACAAGGGAAAGATTCTTTTAGGGGTGGGTGGTAGGAGTGTGCTTTTTTTGTTTTCCCTCAAAACACTTCTCATGGTCTACTGCCCACTCAGACTGCTCTTTTCCCATCCAGATGGTCACTGTGGGGCTGGAAGGACAAAACCCCAGAACCACAGATGTTCTTCAGCACCACCAACTTGGCCGTCTGGGTTAGCTCACTAGCAGGCCTTTCTTCATCACTGAGCTGAGAAAAGCAAGAGAAAAGAATGAAAAAGATCACAGGATCACCAAAATTTTGAGTTGGAAGGAGCCTCAGATACCATCTAGACCAGGGGTGAGGAACCTGTGGCCTCAAGGCCACATGTGGCCCCCTAGGTCCTCGAGTGTGGCCCTTTGACTAAATCCAAACTTCACAGAACAAATCCCCTCAATAAAAGAGTCTGTTCTGTAAAGCTTGGGCTCAGTCAAAAGGCCACACCCAACGACCTAGAAGGCCACATGTGGCCTCAAGGCTGCAGGTTCTCCACCCCTGATCTAGACCAATCCACATCTGACAAAAATAATCACCACTATAACATCCCTGTCAAGTAGTTATCTAGTATTCTCTGCTTGAAGATTGCCCATGAGGCAGGACCCTCTGTCTCCCTTACTCACTTTTGAATAAGGAAGCAGAGCGGGACAGGAGAGAGGCATGGTGATTCAAAGGCAGGGTGGTTATGGAGCCAGAGGGCCTGGGTTCAAATCCTGCCTCTGACACTTAGGCTTGTATGGTCTCGGGCAAGTCCATGGGCCTCAGTTTCTTCCTCCAAAAGTATCCAAAGTATATAATCCAGTCTCCTTCATTCTACTTCTACAGTGTCTCTTGGACCCAACTCCTTTCCACACATGTGGTTACCACACTAGTTTAGGCACCCATTACCTTATTCTTGGGCTCTTTTGATGGCTTCCTATTTGGGCCCCCTGCCTCCACTTCTTTCTTTCTTTCTTTCTTTCTTTCACAATTGGGGTTAAGTGACTTGCCAGGGTCACACAACTAGTTAAGTGTCAAGTGTTTGGTCTGAGGCCTGATTTGAACTCAGGTCCTCCTGACTTCAGGGCCAGCACTCTATCCACTGCGCCATCTAGCTGCCCCACTTTTTCCCCCTTCTGATTCACTCTCAATGTAGTTGCTAACTCGGTACTTCTAAAGCCCAGGTACAAGCATTTCACTCCTCTCTTTCTCTGTTAGGCACTTAAAGTTTTCGCATTCTGTCTCTATCCACTCTCCCTTTCTAGAAAGGGAATTATAGACTAATTACTTTCCTTTACCAACTTTACCATCCCAGCCAAATTGTGCTCCTTGCTCTTGTGGTTGATGACATTACATCTCTTGTCTCCATGCCTTTGCCCAGGCTGGGCAGGCTGCCATGCCTGGGCTATTCTCTCTCCTCACAATGCCTGACACATAGGAGGCACTTAATAAGTATTTTTGGGCTGGTTAGTTGATCAGAAATCCTAATTTCTGTCTTCTTTGCAAGCTCAGCTCAAGTGCCCCTTTTATCTATGGCATAGTAGATAGTGATGGATTTGGAGGCAGGGAGACCTGAGTTCAAATCCTACTTCAGACACTTACTAGCTATATGATTGGGATGAGTCATTTAACTTCCTTACATCTTAGTTTCCTCATCTATAAAATGGATTTAATAATAACATCTATCTCACAGGTTTGTTGAGTCAAATGAGATAAAAGATGTGAAGTGCTCTATATATGCTATTATTATTATTATTCATTGTCCCAATTCCATGAAGTTGAGAATACCCCCGCCCCCACAATGACTTTGGATTTTCCTTGTATATATTTTGTATTTACCTATTTGTGTACATATTGTACACATGACTAGAAATATTTCGAGGGCAGGGATTGTTTGGTTTGGAGTTTTGCTTTTTCAGAGCCTGTCACATAGTAGGCACTTAATCAGTGCATGCTGGACTAAATTGAATAAAGCTTCAAGCTTGCAGTTAAAAACAAACAAACCATTTTTGCTTCTGACTGAAATTCTGCAGTATCTTTTTTTTTTTCATTAAGAAAGCTGTCATTTCCTGAGTAGTTAGAAGGCTTGTGTTGGAAGATATACCCTTCCTGGAGTTCTCTGAGCTGGAGAAAAGAAACCAGATAATTTCTTTGGTGCTTGTACTGTTGTGCTATTGAGTGAGACAGAAGTATTCCTGGGGGGCAGCAGCTCCTTTCCTTTTGGACCCTACCAGAGGCAGCTGGGTGCCTCAGTAGATCGAGCACTGGGCATGGAGTCAGGAAGATGAGTTCAAATCCTGTCTCAGACACTTACTAGCTGTGTGACCGTGGGCAAGTCTCTTGACCTCTGCCTGCCTTAGTTTCTTCAAATGTAATAATGTAAAATGGGGATATTAATAGTACCTACCTCCCAGGGTTATTGTGAAGATCAAATGAGATAATATTTGTAAAGTGCTCAGAACAGTGCCTGGCACATAGTAGGTGCTTAATAGATGCTTGTTTCCTTTTTTCATGTCCCCTGTCTGCTGTAGTGACTTCAGAGGGTGAGATGCTTAATAAATAACTCGAAGGACATGTTCACATGTACAGTCAGTCAAGTAGATCATCGATTTTGAGCCCGAAGGGTTCTTAGAGGTCATCTAATTCAACCCCCTCATTTGACTGATGAGGAAACTGAGACTGAGAGGCGTTAAGTCCTTGCCCAGGGTCACATAGCTAATAAGTATCTGAGGCAGGATTCAAACTCGGGTCTTTCTGACTGCAACTCCAGCACTCTCTGAACTAGAAGACCAAAAGTTCTTCCCTTGACACTTCTCCAAAACATCCTCTGAGCTCTGTGTTTTGTGACTTCTCTCACCTTTCAGGGTTCTCCCTGGGACTTATTTTTCACCTGATTTTGGAGGGACAAAAATGATGCCGGATAGGTGGGCAGTGTGCTTTACAATGGAACCCCCACATTCTCTAAAAAGAGTTCTTATTCTTGGCACACTCTTTAAGCTGTCAGGGTGCATGTGGACTCCCTCAAAGGCATGCCTGCTTCCCAAATAGTGATAATAGCTTATCTCTATATAGCATCATATAAGTTATATCAGATGTTAATCCTTAAACAATGCTGTTGAAGTAGGGACTATTACCCATTTTACAAATGAGGAAACTGAGGCACAAAGGGGTTAAGTGACTTGCCCAGGGTCACATAGTTCATAAGAGTCTGAGGTAGGATTTGAACCTGGGTTCATCTGACTCTCTATCTGCACCCTTGGGAGGTAAGTGTAATTATTATCTCCATTTTATAGATGAGGAAACTGAGGTTGACAGGTTTTGTGACTTACTCATAGTTACCAAGCTAGTAAGTATCTGTGGAAGAATTTACACTCAAGCTCTCTGTGCCTCAGTATCTCCCAGGGTTGTTGTGAGGATCTAATGAGATAACATTTACAGTGCTTTGGAAACATTGAGCTGCTATATAAATTATTTTAGGGGCAGCTAGGTGGATCAGAGTTAAATAACCAGCATCTTTCTGATTCCAGAACCAGCGCTTTATGCACTGTTCTACCTAGCTGCCACCATAACATCCTTTCTCCCCACCAAGAAAGAATTGGGAGCCATTGCTTTGGCTAGGCAGGAACATAGTGCTGTGGGTCACAAAGACAGAGTTTGGGGAAGGGGACACAATGACCCTCTGACTCACAGAAACGGCCGAGGTTAAAGGCTGTGAGAGGAATTGGTCTCACTCAATTCTTTCCTCAGAAGGGCATCGGAACCAAAGGTCTGGACAGGCAATGTAAAGTCAAACTAGGGAGAGCTGCTCTTCTGTCCACCTGGCCCCCATTCCATTTAACACACAGTGCCATGTAAGAGAACTGTAAAGCCTCACTGGAAAGTCTGAGCCCAGTGGCATTGCTGCAAAGCACAATGAGATCCCCAATGTGGGAATGGTATGTGATGATTTTATGAAATATAAAAGTCAAATGAATTTTTCATGAAGAAGTTATCTTCCCAAGATGTAATAATGGAAAATTCCTTTCAAGAACTGGTGTTTAGACCTCACAAAAATGCGGGGCAAATTGCATTGTGATTTATTTGTCAATGTTTTTAATAGGTTAGGCGTTACTTTCTACCCCACAGCTGGAGTCAATTTTTAATATTTAAAAGTGGAAAGAAAGCAAAATCTAAACACATCCAGAGCTGTCTGTTTTAGATTGTACTTTCCCCAAACATTACTGTTTAGAACTGAACCCTGCATATACTTAGTTTGAGGCCAGCTGGCACATACATTTCTGCAACATAGAATTAAAATATCTGGGACTGGGCAGATTACACATAAGACCTCCTAAATTGTAGTGAGCTGGTCTGGTATTCATAAGCACTTGAAAATGAACATAGCCTGCCTGCCCCCTCCACTGAAGTGAAGCCACTTGGTTTCACCTTTGGGCTTTCCATCTTGGGTTTCCCTCCATGACCCCCCACTCAGAGTGCAATGTATGAGATTTTTAAGTCCAGTGGTTCTTGGCCATTCTTACACTGCTTAGTGAAATAGAGAGCTCCACATAAGGATGGACGCCTTGGCAAATGCCACCTCGGAAAACTAAAGGGAACAAGTTCATTGGCAGAGATCTCTTGCCCTTGCCCTCCACACCTATACGGTATGAGAATCAGCAAGGAGAAGACATATACCTCTGGGAGTAGGTACTAAGGAAATGTACAGCAAACAGGGCTTCTCTCAGACATCCTGCCTTCCCCTCAAATAATGACAAACAGGATCAGAGGACCAGGGATAGTCTGGCTTCTCAGGGCTTACTGGTACAGGTCTTCTCTCTTGGAAGATGGGTTATACAGAATTTGTTAGGATCCCCTCAGGTGTCTTGCTTTATTGCATGGATTCATCCCACCAGACAGTCCAAAATTGAAACCAAATCCCATCTCTCTTATTCCCGGCCTGAAGCTCCCTTCCCTAATGCAGTCATCCTTGTGTCAAATGACAAACAGCTTACAGTCTCTGCATTTTAGTGAATCCACATGGGAACGGGGAATACAGTTATAGAAAGAAAGCTGACTTAACTGCATGGCACAATGGACTTCATGCCCAATTGCAATCACTATCCTGGTCCCCTGTCCCAGGCTTGCAGTTGGCATGGTCTTCCATGTAGGCTGCCATGTGTGTGTTTACCAACAAAGGATTCTGTAACACACAACATCTGGGGAGGGGGGAGGATAAAACTAATAGAGAGAGGCATGATCCCTTTGGGTAGTATTGTTGGTACCTACTTCTCTAGTTAGGAGGAGTGGTGGCGGTCATATTTGCTCTTCCTCTCTCCTCAAACCCACCCCTGTACCATTCCTCACTGGGGCTGCTGAGTGTGTCAAGGCCCACAGGAGGAATCAATAGGTTTCCAAAAATGTGTGTTGGTTGAGTTGAATCTGCCAGTGGAGAAGGCTTGAAGTTGCTGGATCACGGTACCCTTTTGGAGATGTTTTCATGGTTGGGAAGACGTACTGAGAGGTTCAAAGGAACTTCAAGAAGCCTCTTGCTGGATTGCTTATGGTCAGATAGTTTGGGAATCACCTTGTGAGCGACTGCTGTCTGCAACCTGGAGGAGCTGTTACCGATCCATGTCAGAGATTAAAATCCAGGAGCGTCCTGCTTTAAGAAAACCCAGTCTAGTGAAAGAGAGGTGCTCTTTAGCGGAGTCCCGATCAGTGTGATAAGGGCATGGCTCTTGGTCTACAGTCAGGAAAGCTCCTCCCCATGAAGGTTGTAGGCATGATCTTGTCATTAAGAAAGCTGATTTTCAGTGACTAGGGCTATCCTCAAGGGGCATTGACTCAGGAGGATAGACTCTGGTCGAGGGAAACACTTCTCCACTGGCCTATAAAAATGAGCTGACAGACCTATTTGGCCTTTCCTTTCTGCCTTTTCCCAGTGCTGAAGACAAGTTAGGAACAGCACAGTAAACCTGTGTTATGAGGTATTGAGAGGTGGGGAAAGGACAGTACATGTATAGGCTTCTTTCCCTTAGAACCCATAATGGTGACCTTGGAGCAGAAGCATGTCAGCATTGCATATGCCTGCCTACAGCTTTCTTACCATGGACCAGAGACCAGATACCTGATAGTAGACTTGCCCAACCCAAGAAATGGCAGCACTTTGGATAATAATAGAGCTTCAATAGAAGCACATGACAGAAACAGACTAGTGCTTCTCACTTAGCCTGTGTGTAGAGTTCATAGGCAATATCGTTGGACCCTGGTCGGTCCCTTATAATCTACATAGATCATATATCTTAGGCTCTTACATTTAGAATTGGAAGAGACATCTAGTCCAATCACTTGATTTTATAGATGGGGAAACTGAGGTCCAGAAAACTTAAGTAAATTATCCAGTCATAGATAGGAAGGGACAGAGCAATGATTCAAACTCAACCTTTAAATCCAACCCTTTTTTCACTCTACCTAAATTAGAACAGGGATTCTTAACCTGGGATCCATAAATCCTTAAAAGACCCAGGTTTCAATGGATCCATGAACTTGGATGGGGGAAAAAATCTTGGTTTTCACTAACCTCCAACTGAAATTTATTTCTCCAAATATTTAATTCAAATATTCAAATTCCTTCAAATATTTAAAACTATTACTCTGAGAGAGGTCCCTAGATTTCACTAGAGTAAGAAAGGAGACTATGACACAAAAAAGGTTAAGAAACCTTGAATCATAGAATGGGTGTGCGTGATTATTCCCACTACAAAAGGATTAAAAAAAAAAGCTTTGGCAAAAGATTTGATGTTTCTCTTAAAAGTGAGTCTGACTTCCTGACTTCCATCCCTATAAGTCTTTAATATATGATTCAATATTTTTCTAAATTTCTAGTGAGGAAAAAAAGCACTAATCCTGTGCTAGGCTACACAGCGGATAGAGCTCTTAACCTGGAGTCAGAAAGACCTGAGTTCAAATCCAGCCTCAGACAGGTGTGACCCTGGATGTGTCACTTAATCCTGTTTGCCTCAGTTTCCTAATCTGTAAAATGAGCTAGAGAAGGAAATGGCAAAGCACTCCAGTATCGCTGCCAAGAAAACCCCAAATGGGTCACAGCGAGTTGGACACGCCTGAGTCAACTGAACAACAACATGTGGAATTCGAAGACCTAGGTTCAAATTCCTGCTCTGATGTTTACTACCTGCGTGACCTTTGACAAGCTATTTAAGTTTCAATTTATTTATCAACCCCCCAGAAATGGACCCTGGACTCCTTCCAGCTCTAGCCCTAAGCTTCTATGATTTATTTCAGAGAAGTAGTTATACATCAGGCATTTGGACTAAGGAGCAGTGGGCCTGCCCACCAGAGGGGAGAGATCTTCCCTTGGTTTGAATTGCCGCCTCTGAACCTGGCCAGTAGCCTATTCACCTGACAATCTCATTTCCAAAGGAAACAAGTGTGGCCCTTTGAAGCAAAGATGCTGCCAATGAACTCAACAGCCCCACCCGTCCACCCCGTCATTCTCAGTGTTGACTTGTCAACAGCCATCTCATCTTACTTGCTCAGTCCTCTCTGGAAGGATTGATAAGAGGACCCATTTTGTTTCCTTTGGTTTCAGATTCCCTTCTTAAAACCCACCCACAAAACGCTTTCCTGACACAGAGTGAGGGGTTTTCAGCTCAGGAACATCTCCTTTGGGGCATATTCCAGGCAGTGTGTGTGTATGTGTGTGTGTGTGTGTGTGTGTGTGTGTGTGTTTGGGAGTGGAATGGAATGGGAAAGAGGAGGTATGGGAGGTGGGGGAAATGTGGAGGGGTGGATTTGGGGGAGAGAAGGACTCAGATAGTATCATTTTTATGATTCAATGGGACTCCAACCCTTTTAAACAAGCATCTTGGCAAAGAAAATAGTGCTGTTAGAAAGTTAATGGGCAGGAAATACTGAGAAAGGATCTGGAGATAAATATCAGTTAGGACAGCACGTCCAAACCTCCTAGAACCCAGAGAACAAAGAAAAACAGAACTGCAAACTCCCTCTGAGCTGCATTATAACACATCTCCCAGGATTCAAACACTGTCCAGATACCACCATCTCCCAGAGGACAAACAGCAAATGTCTCCTCTGAAAAACTGAAGAAAATGGACTTCCCTCCCTCACATGCTGTGGGAACAGTTAAAGACATGACATTCTGATGAAGTGATGTAAGCTCTGCTGGCCAAAGTCTAGTTAACTTACTTTGTCCAGAGCCATGTAGCAGCAGGCCCTTAATGAATGCTTCCCTGTGAACATGAAAAACTAAAAAGCAAACTCCTTCTTGTCAGAGCTCACTGGAAGGAATTGGGAACCCAAAAGACGGGAATTAATTTTGCAGCCTTGGGTAACCATAGGTTGTCAGGTGACAGGATATAGAATGTTAAGCAAGAGGTGGGAGATAGCTGTTTCTGGTCTCTAGAATGGAGACCCTCTTCCTTAAGCATTTAATTTCTACCAAAAAGAAAGAGGCAGATGTATTCTTTTTTTTTTTAATCCCAGGCAGTTTGGAGCTCTTGAAGGAGGAAGAACATTGTTCAATTCATTGTTCAATCAATGGCAGCTAGATGAGGAAGTGGATGGATCACTGGACCTGGAGTCAGGAAGACCTGAGTCCAAATCTAGCCTCCGAAATTTAGTAACTGCGTGACCTTGGGTAAATCACCTAACCCTTGTCTGCGTTAGTTTCCTCAACTGCAAAATCAGGATCATAATAGCACCTATCTCCTAGGGTTGTGGTTGATGATCAAATGAGATAATGTTTGTAAAGTGTTTAGCACAGTGCCTGTCATGTAGTAGATGCTATATAAATATTAGCTGTTATTACTATAATCAATCCATTCATATTCATTCATTAAACATTTATTGGTTTCTTGTTTTGCAGACCACTGTGATAGGTGGGAAGGAGGGAAGGAGATAAAAATGTATAAAATATTGTCCCAAATCTTGAAGTGTTTAAAATCTTGTAGAGGAGATAGGACACATTCATAGATAGCCATAGTATAAAACAGAGCATGATAAATTCCATGAAATCCATAGTGGTATACAGAAATCACCTCAATAGATCACTGGGCCCAGAGTCAGAGGACATGGTTGCAAATCCCACCGCTGATGCTACTAGCTATGAGGTCATTGGCAAGTCCCTTAATCTCCCTGAGCCTCAGTTTTCTCATCTGTAAAATGGAGGAAAATGGATTAGATGATTTCTGAGGTCCTTTGTGACTCTAGATCTGTGATCCTATGGTCTTAAGTCCTGTTAAAGGACATTTAGTGGAAAGAGAACTGGATTTGGAGTTAGAAGAAGTAGTTTGGAATCCCAGCTAACCTGTCCAACCTTGGGCAAATCAATGAAACACTATTGGCCTAATTTCTACAATTGATTGGATTAAATGATCTTTCTAGTTCTAAATTTTTGATCATAAGAGAGGTTAAGACAAAATGCTGAGAGATTTTGGCAACAGGATTTAGAGTTAGAAATCACCTATCCCAACTGCCTTATTTTACTAGTGCAAAAACTAAGTCCCCATAATGAGTAGGAAAGTCAGAGTTTGAACCCAGGGTTTCTGACTTGAGGACCAATATAACACTTTAAGGTTTGTAAAGCACTTTACAAATAGTATCTCATTTGATCCTCACAACAACCCTGGGAGGTAGGTGCTACTATTATCCCCACTTTACAGATAAGGAAACTGAGTCTAACTGCAGTTAAGTGACTAGCCCAGAGTCACATAGCTAGTAAGTGTTTGAGGCTAGATTTGTATTTATCTAGGTGGCACAGTGGATAACGCACTGCGCCTAGAATCAGAAAGACCTGAATTCAAATCTGGTCTCAGGCACTTACTAGCAGTGGGAGCCTGGGCAAGTCACTTAACCCTGTTTATCTCAGTTTTCTCATCTGTAAAATGGGTTGGAGAAGGAAATGGCAAACCATTCCGGTATCTCTGCCAAGATTATCCCAAATGGGGTCCCAAAGAGTAGACGGACTAAAACAATTAAACAAGAATAACAACTTCCTGGTTCCAGGTCCAGCCCTGGCCACTTAGCTGCCCCTCTAAATCACGTAGCCATCTTGCAGAGTCAGCTTGTCTGGAATCACTTTGACTAAAAATCTTAACTGTCACCTTGGACAAAGGTTATATTGTTACATCTTCTGAATTCTAGTTTTATGCAAAGCTGAGAAATTACATATAAACTGACATCCAGGATGTATTTCTGTTTTTAAATCACTTCAAAGTATGCATCATGAGGACAAGTAAAGGTTCAACCTACTCTCCTATTTCTTATTCTATAGGATAATAGTTATTGCTAAGGTCAGACTCAGGTCATTGGGATGATTCAGTTCAAATCAACAGGCGTTTATTTAGGTGCCCACTGGTAAAAATGGTCAGCATTCACAGAGTGTTTTAAGATTTGCAAAAGCTTTGTATTTGTTATTTCATTTGGTCCTCACAACAACTCTTTGGAGATAGGTGCTACTAATACCCACATTTTACAGAGGAGGAAACTGAGGTAGAGAATGGTTAAGTGATTTGCCCAGGGTCACGAGGTAATCCAGTAAGGATCTGAGGAAAGATTCCAAAGTCAGGTCTTCCTGACCCCAGATCCAACACTCCAGCCACTGACACCTAACCACCTGTAAATGAGGTGGTAGGAATACAAAGATTCCTATGCTTGTTGAGTTTACAATCTAATAAGGATGGCTACAAATAACTAGAACACAAATTAGAAAACAATTAAATGAACAGAGCAGCTTGAGAAATTGGAGGGAGAAGGGCTCTAGGCCCTGAAATGCCTTCTGAATCATCCAAAAAAAAAAAAAAAGGATTATAGTAAGATAAATGTTAGATGAATTTTTTTTTATATATAGACCAATTCTTGGAGAAATGATGTCCTGCCAATTCTGGTCTATAACTAGAATATTAGATTAACCAGAACACTGTATGCTCCTGACACTGGATAACACCAAGTTTGCTCCCCTAGTTTAAATGAATATTCATGAACACCTTCGCCTGAGGGGTTCTCCAGGGCTGGGTGCCTGTGAATACACATTCTTCTACACAGGAACTAGTGGGCTGTGGGCTGTGGATTCTGGGTCAGTTATCAATAGCAAGGAGGAACACTTGGACAATGAAGAGCTTAGTTTTAGACATCAGCCAGAAGCAGCATTTCCTTCACTGTCTTTATTTGGTCAAAGAAGAAGACAGAACCAGGAGGGGTCCTTTGTGAGTGACATTTATTTGGGCAGGAGGGTCACTCACCAATCCAGCCATTGATGGGATTAGTCCATTGATGCTTCAGTTCACAGATTATATAAAATAATATTTAGACACACACACCCACACATAATTTTTGGACATAGACAATGTGGGAATTTGTCTTGCTTTACTATGTGTATTCGTTACAAAGGTTTTGTTTTCTTTTTTCAGTGTTGGAGGAAGGAAGAAGAGAATGTAGATTTTTATAAATTGAAAGAGATGAATTCAATTAAAATATATATTCATTATATACATACATATATATGGGGAGGAGAGAGGGAGAGAGAGTGAAGGAAAGGTTAGGGGGAGAATAGACTTTATGGTGTTTGAAATAGGTAGAGTGCCTTCCTTTTGTTGATTATCTCCAGTTTACTCTGCACAGATTTTGTTTATAATTGTTTGTATGTTGTCTCCCCCATTACAGCATGAGCTCCTTGACAGCAGGGAGTGTTTTTTGCTGTTCTTTGCACCCCAGCACTTAGCACAGTGCTTAAAAAAAACCCAAAAAACTTTTAACAAGTATTTATTAAGTGCCTACTATGTGTCAGGCACTGTGCTATAGCACTTTATAAACATTAATCTCATTTTATTTCATAACTAACCTGGAAGATACTTTTATTAACCATGCTTTACAGATCAAAAAACTGTATAATGTACACAAAAATATGTACATTTATAAAACATGATATGAAAAAGTATTCCTTATTGTGCTCTTCTGTATCCTATAATTCAGATTACCATCTACATTATCTAGACCTAGGTTAAGGGACTTGCCCTGAGTCACACAGCCAGTAAGTGTCAGAGGCCAGTTTTGAGCTCAGGTTTTCCTGATTCCAATCCCCGGATTCTGTTTATTGAGTCACCTAGCTTCCCCCAACTGATGAAAACAAGTATTATTATTCTCATTTTTATGGGAAAGACCCATGATTTCACATGTTCAGATAATTTTTCAGGCAAGAAAATAAGGCTCAGAAAAGTAAGATAATTTTATCTGTTTAAAACCATCAGCAAACATTATTTACAATGGGAATATAAGCTAGAAGGCTTTCCAATAAGATCAGAGGTAAAGCAAGGATGTCCACCACCACTATTATTCATTATTATTCTAGAAGTGCTAGCTTTAGCTAGCACTTAGACAAGAAAAAGAAATTGAAGGAATTAGAATAGGTAATGAGGAAACAAAACTATCACTCTTTGCAAATGATATTATGGTATCCTTAGAGAATCCTAGAGAACCGACTAAAAAACTAGTTGAAATAATTAACAACTTCAGCAAAGTTGTGGGATACAAAATAAAATTAGCCTTTGTATGTATTACCAACAAAGTACAGCAGGAAGAGATTTAAAAAAAAGAGATTCCATTTAAAATAACTACAGACAATATAAAACACTTTTCACACAAATAAAGTGAGATTTAAACTATTAGAGAAATATTAATTGCTCATGGGTAGACTGAACCTATATAATAAAAATAACAATTCTACTTAAATTAATTAACTTCTTCAATGGCATACCAATTAATTACCAAAAAAATTTTATAGAGCTAGAAAAAATAATAAAAAAAATTCATCTGGAAAAACAAAAGGTCAAGAATATCAAGGGAATCAATGAAAATGATTTGAAGGAAGTTAGCTTACCAGTATCAGATCTCAAACTGCATTATAAAGTGATAATCATCAAAATAATCTGGTACTGGCTAAGAAATAGAGTGGTAGATCAGTGGAATAGATTAGGTACACAGTACACAGTAGTAAATGACTGTAGTAATCAAATGTTTGAGAAACCCAAAGATACAAGATATGGAGACAAGAAATCATTTGACA
The DNA here is from genome assembly GCF_900497805.2 of Vombatus ursinus. NCBI lineage: Eukaryota > Metazoa > Chordata > Mammalia > Diprotodontia > Vombatidae > Vombatus > Vombatus ursinus. The sequence goes on from NW_020948739.1 coordinate 3,901,837, forward strand.
AAAATTGGTGGGAAAACTGGAAAGTGGTTTGGCAGTAACTAGGTATAGACCAATATCTCTCACTATATACCAAGGTAACATCAAAATGGGTACATCATTTAGACATAAAGGGTGATATCATGAGCAAATTAGGGGAGCATGGAATATTTTACCTGTGAGATTTATGGATAAAGGAAGAATTTAAGATCAAACAAGAGATAGAGAGCATTACAAGACTTAAAATGGATAGTTTTAACAACATCACATTAAAAGGTTTTGCACAAACAAAATCAATGCAGCCAAGATTAGAACGAAAGCAGGAAACTGAGAAAAAATTTTATAGCAAGTTTCTCTGTTAAAGGCCTCATTTCTCAAATATATAGAGAATGGAGTCAAATGTCTAAGAATTTGTGTCATTCCCCAATTGATAAATGGTCAAAGGATATGAACAAGCAATTTTCAGAAGAAGAAATAAAAGCTATATATAGTCATGTGAAAAAATGCTATAAATAACTATTGATTAGAGAAATGCAAATTAAAACAACTCTAAGATACCACTTCACACCTATGAGATTGTCTAACATGATAGAAAAGGAAAATGACAAATGTTGGAGGGAATGTGGAAAAATAGGGACACTAATGCACTGTGGGTGTAGTTATGACCTGATCCAACTATTCCAGAGAACGATTTGCAACTATGCCCAAAGGGTTATTAAACTTCATATACCCTTTGACCCAACAATACCACTACTAGATCTTACCCCCAAAAAGATCAAAGAAAAAGGAAAAAGACCTATATGTGCAAAAATGTTTATAGCAGTTCTTTTTTGGTGGCAAAGAATTGGAAATTAAAGGCACGCCATGAATTGGGGAGTGGCTGAACAAGTTGTGGTATATGATTGTGATGGAAAACTATTGTGCTACAAGAAATGATGAGAAGAATGCTTTCAGAAAAGCCTGGGAAACCTTACATGAATTGATGCAAAGTGAAATGAGCAGAACCACTGTACACAGTAATAGCAATATTGCAAGGATGATCAGCTGTGAATGATTTAGTTATTCTCAGCAATTGAAAAATTCAAGACAATTCCCAAGGGACTCATGATGAAAAATGCTATCAGCTTCCAGAGAAAGAGCTGATGGAATCTGAATGCAGATTGAAGCATACTTTTTAAAACTTCCTTTATTTTTCTTGGGTTTTTTTGTCTGCATTTTTTTTTTTTTGCAACATGGTTAATATGGAAATGTTTTGCATTATTGCACATGTATAGTCTATATCAAATTGCTTGCCTTCTTAAGGAAGGAGGAGAGTGAGAGAGGGAGGGAGAGGTTTTGGAACTCAAAATTTTAAATAACAAAAGTTAAAAATTTTTGTTTACATGTAATTGAGAAAATAAAATTAAAATTAATTTAAAAAAGGATTAAAGAATTTGCCTAAAGCTACCCAGCTGGTAAGTAGTAGAGACACTTCCAAGTTGTTTCTGTGTTCAGTGGTCCTATTTAAACTAGAGTTAGGTTCTTCCCAAGTGTATCTAAAAAGGTTCCTTTGCCTGGAGGGAATTTTCTTCTGCTATTTGATGATGGCTGAAAGAGGATCATAGTTTTGGACCTGGAAGGGTCCTTAGGGACCATCTGGTCTAACCTCCTCAGTTTACAGATGAGGAAACACAAGCTCTGGGCAGCTAGGTGGTGCAGTGGATAGAGTCAGTCAGGAAGACTCATCTTTCAAGTTCAAATCTGGCTTTAGACACTTACTAGTTATGTGACCCTGATCAAGTTAGTTAACCCTGTGTCTCAGTTTCCTTATTCACAAAATGAGCTAGAGAAGGAAATGGCAAAAGTATCTTTGCCAAGAAAATCTCAAATGAGGTCAGAAAGAGTTGGACACAACTGAAACAACTGAATGATGACAACAACTACAGAGTTCCATAGAGGTAAAGACTCTTGTCCAAGGTCCGAAAGGTAGTCAGTGGCAGAGCCTAGATTTGAGGTCAGCTTCTATTGCTCTAGCCAGTCCTATCTGCTTTCTAGGAGAGAAGGATCTTTCTGGTTCACTAAAAAGAAACCAAATAATGGTGGTTTGAGGAGGATTAAAGAAACTCAGAATAATGAACAGACTTTTTGGAGGGGTTTTCAGAGAGATTCTGAGCAAGCCTTGTTTGGCTCATTTTGAAGTCAATAGCCAGAGGCAAGACCATGAAGAAAAGGAATCTTGGCAGTTCCTTCTACCCACAGTCAGGGATTGGAACTGGCATGCACTCACACCTTCATATGCTTGAAAGTTCCTTTTGAGTCTTCAGGGTATTTATGGGCAAGGAACAGTGGAAGCCAGGGAGGAAGGCCATTTGACTATCGACTAATTGAGTAGTTCCATTCTGTCCAGTGAGGACTACTTTATCATCAGCTGCCTCTCTTTTCCCTATATTCAAGTAGAAAGAAAGTTGGAGAGGGACATGGGGTCATTCCTTGAGTGTAATGCCTCCTCCCCCCTACAGATTGTCTTCTTGATCTCCTGTCAGAAACCTAAAAAGTAGGGCTCAGTTTCCCCATCTGTAAAATGAAAAGGATGCTCTAGAAGACCTCTAAAGTCTCTTCCAGCTCTAAATTTATGTTTGAGAACCCTAATCTCAGGAAAACATCACATCAATCCACTCTTTTCCACTCTAAATGATAAAAATTTAGGGAAAGAAAAAGAGCTTTTTAAAAAAAAATCACCAAAAACTCTACTCACTGATCAGCCTATTCTTATGGAGAATGGACTATCTCACATAAGAGTATGTGATGTTTCAGCTAAGGACAATTTCATTTTGGTTACAGAAAAGCTTTAAATAGACTGAATGCATCTTCAGTGGGGGGAATTTCTGACATCGCCAGGATGGGTAGGAGCTATCTTTTTGCTGTGGGTGAGTCTTCCAGTATCCCCTAAAATCACACCATAAAGCCTCTCTCACCATATAGTGGAAAGAGAATACTTCTAGCCTCATGACCTGAACCAAATCACTTCAAAGGATCATAGGATTATAATTCCAGAGAGGGAAGGGAGGGACCCAGAAGCCACTTAGTCTAACTCCTTCATTTTATAGGTGAGGAAACTGAGCTTGCCCAGGGTCACACTGGTAGCAAGTGGCCAGGTTAGGATTCAAACCTGGGTCCCCTGACTCCAAATCCAATAGTCTAACCCTCTAAATCTCAGTTTCCTTAGCTCTTAAAATGAGGGAAATAACACATTGTCCAGAGAAGAATGTTTTGCGATCTTTAAGCTCCTATAGAAATTAATTACAACTTTTCTTTCACCTGTTCATAAAGTTGGCCCTCCCTCTTACATATCCTATTGGTGGGGCAGTGCAGTGTGGAAGAGAAAGCATGAAACTAAGAGTCAGGGTTCTGATCCCCTCTCTTCTCCCTGCAAGGCAAGTGACCTTGGGTCAACAGTTTTGTCATCTATCAAAGGAAAAAAATGATCAGCTGCCTCACCTGTTGTAAACATAAGACTGTAAGCTTCCTGAAGGCAAAGACTGTCATTCTACCCTTTTATCCTCAGCTCAGAGGAGAGGTACAGAGGAGGTGCTTAAACATTTGTTGAACTAGCTTGACCCAGTTGAGAGAATCAGAGGCAGGGTAAGGCATTTATGTGCTCCAAACAAATCTTAAAATTTGCCCCCTTTGTGTATTATCAAAGTCTCCTTGGACACTTTGAGCTTTACCAGAGGTTCATTTAGAGCAGGAAGGGATCTCAGAGATTACCTAGTCCAACCCTCTCATTTTACAGATGGGGAAACTGAGGTTAAGTGACTTGGCCAGGGTCACATATCTAGTATGTATTGGAGGGGAGTTTGACAAGTTCTATCCACTGTCTTATTCTGCCTTTAATGGCATTCATTTCAACACTTCTGTGAAGTCACTCCCCGCATTGACCGAGGTCATAATCTGTCTGTAATTTACCACAGTAGATGATTTCTGAGAGCTGCTGTGGTGGAAAAATTCATCCCCCCTGCAGCTGCCCTGGTGATGAGTCTCCAAACTTAGCTAGCCTGGTCCCTGGACAGGAGATAGACAGTCCATTGCTGGGATTAGCCTCAAAGCCTCTCCAGCTGTCAGAACTTGTGCTTGGCTGGTGTAGCCACAGAGAACTGAGTCACATCCATAGCGCAAATTGGCACTAGAGCAAGTCCTCAGTAGAGACAATGTGAGAGCACAAAATAAATAGTTACAAAGGCTATCAGGATCTTGCATTATGAGCTAGAAGGCACCTTAGAAGACTTCCAGTCCAACCCTCTCATTTTACAAATGGGGAAACTGAGATCCTGGAAGGAAGATAATACGGATTTGTTTAGTGCCTATTATGTGCCAGACAACGTGCTTAGCATTTTAAAGATACCTTAATTGGTTCTCACAACAACTCTGGAAGTTAGATGCCATTATTATCTCCATTTTACACTTGAGGAAATTGAGGCAAAGAGGGGTTAAGTAACTTGCTAGTTAGTGGCTGAGGTGGGATTTGAACTCAAGCCTTTCTTGACTCCAGGTTCAGTGCTCCAGTATTACCTAACTGCGAGGAGATCAAATGACCTGCCCAAAGTCGTGCAGGTTTATGAAGTGGTAGGGCTTAGATTTGAATCCAAGTCCTCTGACATTAAGTCCAGTGCACCAGAGTGAAATTTTCAGGCATTAAAACTGTGTACATTTATTAAAAAGTGATATGAAAAAGTCTTCCTCATTCCTTGAAAGATATGTTGGAATTTACAGGCTAGATTTCTTTCTTAAGGACTGTGCCTTATATCCAAATCACTCTGGCTCTCATTGACTGGCCAACAGTAGGTGAGGCCAAGCCCCACTCAGTCATTGTTTGGGCCCTGATTGACCAATCAGAGTGAATGTAAATAGCAATTGTTTCTGTTTTGGCCAGAAATCCTGAGGGTCTTCCCCTCCCAGATTAAATTTTTTTTTTTTGACTAGGTAGCAAAGGCCATTCCTTGTCTCATTTCTTACCTAACCTTAATCACTGAATGGGCCTTGCCTCAATCAAATTGAGATCTGTTAAAGACCTTAGCTTAAAAAGGATAAGGTCTCCCATTCAGGGCCATTTCCAGTCATCCTGATCTATATCTGGCTACTGGACCCAGATGGCTCTGGAGGAAAGAGTGAGGCTAGTGGCTTTGCGCAGCCCTGCCTCACTTAAATCCAATTCACTTGCATGTCACCCTCACCTCCCTGAAGTCATGCTCCTCTTCAAGAACAAAGGACAAACAACAACCTCATTGTCAATATCCTGCATCTCAGATTACAGTCTTCCTTGTCTATCCCTAGAAAGATCTCTGGAGAAAAAGCATGTGAAAATGCTTTGAAAAAAGGACCTTCTATTTTATTTAGGTCAACCCCCAGATTTTACAGATGAGGCAACTGAGGCAATGAAAATTGAAATGATTTTCTCAAGACTTCACAGCTAAGCAGCAAAGTCGGGATTCAATCCCAGTCTAGCGCTCTGTCCCAAACCATATTTGCTCCTTTACAGATATAAGGAGTTGTCATTGATATCATTGTCATTGTCAATTGTCATTGATTTGCCATGGCTAATGTTTGGAGAAAGTCAACCCCATGGGACATGAAAGAATGGAAGGCCTTAGAATGAACTACCCAGCACCTAGACATGTTTTCAATTTAGTCTGAGAACATAAGAACTTGTCACAAGGTCACTTGGGAAACAATGGAAATGTCTATTCAACAGGATTACTAGCTATTTTTTTCTCGTGGATAAGCAGTCTACTTTTCACCAAACAATGACTCTCCAGACTAAGTCTTACCCCCTCCTTATCACCCCATCCAGCCACCCCATTTGTTTAATGGGCCTTTCTACTGTCCCTTGCCTCGTTCCCCAACTGGGTCACTTCTTTCAGGGTTGGGTACTAGGGCTAAGTCAGGAAACAAGCTTTATGCCTGGTCCCAGGCTATTGCCAAGATGATGGATTGCAAACCAACCCCCCCTACCCTCCCTCTTCTCCCACCCTATCCCTGTTCTTATGCCTCTGTTCAAAGAATGCTCCTTCAGAGGTTTTTGACAGGCTTTGGAGGGACCAAAGTAATAAGGGAAGGGTTGGAGGGAGGAGGGGTTGCATTTCTCCCTGGGGGCAAATCTGCATCCATCTAAACCTGGATTTGGATAAAACAGCTTAAAATAAAAGCCCTGGGCTTCCAGCCCAGCCCCATGGAGCTGGTCAGATTTCACAGGCCCAGAATGAAGGCTGCCTACAGGAGGGTGAGTGTCAACCCTTCCTGCCCCTGGAGAGTTTGCTGGAAATGAGTATGAGAAGTGGGGGCTGGAAGGGAGTAACCTTGGCTCCCTGGTCTGAGTTAGTATCAGGGCATGCTAACTAGGTCCCCTCTGCTGGTCACATGGTCTGGGGGGAGTGGACAGCTCCCCTTCTGGGACCACAAGCCCAGGAAGAGCCAGAAGTCCAAAATGGAGCCCTGGGAAGGGCAGCAGGCAAGGCAAGCAAGCTCAGGGTCCAGGAATAATTGTAGAGGGGGATGATACAGTTCTCTGACAAACCTCATTTCTAAAGCAACACCTCCAGTCGTTTACAAACACACTCACACACACTTGCCTTGTGCACATTCCAGGAAAAGGCTCTCATCTTCTGTATTATTTTCTCTCCCTTCTCTCAAACCATTGTAAAATCCTAAAACCTACCCAGGCTTGTAAATAGATCACCCGTAAGTGGTGCAGGGTCTGTGCAGGCCCAGTGAGTCATGCAGCTAAAATGTCCCCCGGGGAGCCTTTTTCTGCAGAACACATTTTTGTTTTTTTCTAAAAAGGACTGGGTTCAGAGCTCCCTATGGCACCCAGCTTTGTGCTAGGAAGAATCCATCTGTACCCTTCAAGGATGAGGTGATGGGGGATGTTATGGGACCAAATGCATCCTGGAAATGCTTGCCCAATCACACCAATTAAGAAATAAGAAGAAAACAGCTAGGTGTTGTAGAAAGAGTCCTAAAAACTTGGGTTCCAGACTGACTGGGTCCAACTCATTAACTTTAGAGTAAAGAAACTGAGGCCCAGGGAAACTAAGGGATTTGCCCAAGGTCACAGAGGTAGTGGCATCAGAGGCAGAATTTGAACTCCGATTCTGGTCAGAGCTCTTTTCCCTCTACCACGAGGCCCAGGTTGCGTGACCTTGGGCAAGGTGACTGTTCTGGGGCTCAGTTAGTTGGGTAAAACAGAAAGCTCCTGGCCCAGGCATGTTAACATATAAAATAAGGGGATCCATCTGAGATCGCTTTCCAAGAGAAAGTTCTATGGTTGTAGACAAGCCCAAGACAAAGCCCAAGCCTTTGAGATCCTGGCTATCCTGGCTCAGGCCCTCAAGAGGATGGAAGAGAAGAGCAGCAGGGACTGTCAATGCCAGAGAAATAATGGTGCCCCCAGGGGAGCTCACTGCTTCCTTTCTACTACCTGGGTAGATAAATAATCACATCTCTTAAAATTCTGAAACATAGGCTCGTAAGGAAATAAGAATAGCTGGTTGTCTGAGAGGTAGAACCAGGTCTGGGCCTTGACAGATCTGGGTTGAGATTGTTTTCTCTGATTCAGTCAGGGCAAGTGGGAAGACTCCCACCCAAGAAAGACAATCCTGGGAGCAGATGAGTCTAATGCTCCCACCCAACCATGCCCAGGGAAGGTGGTCCCTGGAGAAGGACCCCAGGCTCTGCTGAAGGTCTAAGGCTTTGATTCCTGGCTCACTCAGCATCTGCCCACTGGAAATATTAGAGCCCGATTGCAATTGACTTCAGCATTGCAGTGCACACCATCATGAGTCAATTACCCCTTTTATAGCTTTCGGTTAAGTGGCAACCAAAGGCCAGGGCAGTCGCTCTGTGAATGAACCTGTGAATGCCAGGGAGTGGAGGGGAGAGGGGTGGGACATGCAAATGCTTCTCTCTCTCTCTCTCTCTCTCTCTCTCTTTTCTCTTTCTCTCTCTTCCTCCCTCCTTCCCTCCTTTTCCTCTCTCTCATTCTCTCCTCTCTTTAATTTTTTCTCTGTCTTTCCATGTCTCTTTCTGCTTCTGACTCTTGTCTTTCCATTTCTCTGTCTCTCCGGCTGTCTCTGTCTCTCTTTCTCTCCACATCCAGCCCCGCACTCTCTCCCACCTGTTTTCCATCATCAGCTCGCTCATTCAGGCATCTGTGGGATCAGCTTCCATTGCTCTCTACAAAGTTCCTATTTAGAGGTTTGAAGGAGCAGATGCAGTTTGCTGCCTCTGGCCATGCCAGCCCCTATCTGGTACCGTGCTGAATTCCTCTTGGGAGTCAGCCCAACCTTTCACGCCTCCCATATGGCTGCCCAAAGCAGGAATAGTCCCAGAGAGCTGCCTCTCCCAAGGGCTTCTGCAGTAGCCTAGTTTTCAGAGCTCTTACTTTCCTTGTCCTTTCCCTGCTCTACCATTCTTCAGAGATCCCTTGAGTATCACAGACTAGATTGATGGGTTCTCCTTTTATCTTCCCAAACCAGCTGTGTAGCAATTGCTTATTCATTTTATAACTGCCTCCCTCTAGTTTTAATTTCATTCTTTCACTAACTGTGGGTTTGGATTTAAAAAAAAAAAAGATGTACATTTCCACGAGATTCCTACCAATAGCCAGCTGGGTTGTTTGCTTTTAATGTCATGGTGCCTAGAAAACCTCTGGGAAGTGATATTTCTTCCTAAGGCTGCTAGAGGGAAAAAAGACTCCCATGAACACAGAAAGACATGTCATTTCTCTAGGACTTCCAACGGACAGAATTCACGAATGGCTATAAAACTGTTACTGTGATTTAGGGCTAGGGTTCTCAGTTTTTAGCTCCTTATTGAAGAGAGAGACTCCTTACAGGAGAGACTGTAGTAAAGGAGAAAAAATATTGACCCTGGAGTTGGAGGATCTGGGCTCAAATCTTACATCTGATGTTTACTACTTGGGTGACTCGGGGCCAGTTACTTGACTTCCCTGGGCCTCACTTCTACCATCTGTAAAATTAAGGTCTTGGACTAGATGACCTCTGAGATCCCTTCCCACACCCCCACTTTCCAGTTTTACTTGGTGTTCTGGCTTTCCCCATCCTGAAGACAAGAGCCGCCTCACTTATATTTGTATCCTATAGCACAGTTCCTGGCCTATAGTAAGCACTTAATAAATGCTCTATCGATCTAAATGCGGGGCACGGTGGACTCCATTCTCAATGTGGCACATAATTCCTAGGTCTTTAGAGATTTATAGGGAATAGGTCCAATTTATTCACTGATTTTCTGACACCAACATATCTTCCCCAACTCCTAATCAATCCTGAATTCAAGTGCCAGATTAGTCTTAGTAAATTATTCCTTTCGTCATCAGTGTGCTGCCCCCAAACTTTTTTTTTAAATAAGTTTTTTATTGATGTCTCTGTTTCTTACATCATCACAGTTATCCCAAGTATCTCTCTCTTTCCCCCTCTCGGAGAGTCATCCCGTTTGACAGATAGTATTTTTTAGAGAAGAAAAAAATCAGTACAACTGATCAATACATTGGAAAAAGTCTGAAAATGTGCATTGTGTAATGCCTATGGACTTCCCACCTCCACAAAAGGGTGGGTCAAGGGTGTCCTCTTATATCTTCTCATTTGAGGTCTGCTTGAGCTTTGTAATTTTTTTACATTTACTTTTGAATTCTTGGTATGTGGTTGTTCTTTCCACTTACATTATAGTTACTGTGTATATTGATTTCTTGGGTCTGCGTACTTCACTCTTCATCTGTTCATGTAGATCTTGCCAAACTTCTCTGTATCTATCACACATTTCTTAAGGCACAGTCATATCCCATTACATTCAAGGATCACATTCCCCAATCAATGGGCATCTGCTTTGGCCACCCAAAACTCTCAATTGCTAATGTAATTACAATTCCACTCCCTTCATCAGACATGTAATGCCCTTCACAGTCTGGTCCCAACACATCTTTCAAAACTTATTAAGTCTGTTCCCCTTCATGAACTTTTCACTTTGGTCTGGCCGATTTATATCGTATTCCCTGAAAATGATGTGCTTATCCCTACCCTTTTGGCTTTGCTTACACTGTTCTCCCTGCCTAGAATTGTTTTCTTCTTCTCTGCCCAGCCAGCTCTGATTTGGGTCAAGGTCAAAGTCATTTACTCCATGATCTCTGCAACTCTAGTGAGCTCTCCTTCCTATAAACCTTTGGCACTCAACAGGTTCAGGCAAGACCAGGCTTGGGGACTTAGAGTAAGTATCAAGATGCTTCCAAAGTACCAACCTGTTTAAAACCACAGTAAGTGATGTTGCCCTACTTCCCCATGGCACACCTTAGGCCAGACACACCTTTCAGACAATGTTATCTTTTTCACTTCTATCAGATCATACCATTCCCCTGGGTTTGGGGATCACCTTTTGATTTGGCAATCAATCAACAAGCATTTATTAAGGATTTATATTCCCAGAATATAGTAATATTCTGGGAAGGCCAGATATATTGGATTAGAGAGCTCACCTTGGGACCAGGAAGGCCCGAGTTCAAATTCTATCCCTAAATTTTTGCTCTGGCCACCTCTATAAGACTATAAGCAGCAGATAAGGTATTGTTTTGCATCAGTATAGGGAATTTCCTTGTGTAGGTATTCCCTATGCCAATGGAATCCCATGTCCATCTTTTATTCCTACCTCTTTTTAAAAAAAAAATTTTAAGGCATTTGGGGTTAAGTGACTTGCCCAGGGTCATACATCTAGTAAGTGTCAAGTGTTTGGTCTGAGGCCAGATTTGAACTCAGGTCCTCCTGACTTCAGGGCCAGTGCTCTATCCACTATGCCACCTAGCTGCCCCATTCCTACTTCTCACCATGTGTTAGGTACTGTACTACAATCAAAGGGCAAGGCAAATTCTTTCCCAAAGGATGATCCAGAGATCTTGCAGGTTATATCATGACTCTTATGGGAGACATCAAAATCTGTTCAGTTCCACAGATAGCCAGCTACCCATCAACACAATTTGCTGAGCACACACTGTGTAAGGACTGCAAAGATATTTAAGGAGTTTACAAATAAATGGAACATCCCCATAATATTGTTCAACATGAAGTAATTATAATAGCACCAAAAATATTTGGCATTTATATAGCACCTTAGGGTTAGCCACACTCATAGAAATATAATATCTTAGTTGATCCTCAAAAAAAACTCTGTGAAGTAGATGTGGGTATTGTTGTTCTTCAGGTGTTTTCAGTTGTGTCTGACTCTACACGACCCCATTTAGGGTTTCCTGGCAAAGATACAGGAACAGTTTGCCATTTCCTTTTCCAGCTCATTTTACAGATGAGGAAACTGAGGCAAACAGAGTTAAGTGACTTGTCCAGGGTCACACAGCTAGTAAGTGTCTGCGGCCAGATTTGAACTCAGAAAGATGAGTCTTCTTGATTCCAGGCCTGACACTCTATCCACTGTGCCACTTAGTTGCACAAGACATGGATATTAGACCCATTTTAAAGATGAGGAAATTGAATCTCAAAGAGTTTAAAAGACTTGCCTCTGGTTATATGTCTAGTTAGTGTCAGAGGTGGTATTTGAACCTGTGTCTGCTTGACTCCAAGGCCAGCCCTCTAATCATTACATTTACAGAAGAGGAAATGGAATCTCAGAGAGGCTATGTGACGAGTTCGTGGGGACACAGCTAATAAGTGTCAGATGTAGGAATAACCTTGTGCTCAAGACATATTCATCTTGAATTCTATCCAGGGAGTCACTCAGTCAATAAACATTTATTAAGCACCTACCAAGTTCCAGGCACTGTGCTAAGTAAGCACTAGGGATACAAAAAAGAGGCAGAAGACGGCTGCTGCCCACAGACACTTACAGCTTGCAGGGAGCTTAGTGATCAAATAGTTCAACCTCCTCATTTTACAGAAGAGGGAACTGAGGCCCAAAGACGTGAAGCAGTTTGTCCAAAGCCACACAGCCAGTTAGTAGCAGAATTAGAACTAATGCCCAGTTGAGTACCCTTCTCATTTCCATGCATGGCTCTCTCAGTATACTGAATGCCAGGCTAGAATATGGGAGAGATTCTTGGGGTTACTCAAAGTTTACTAAGAGAAACCTAGTTCTGAAATGGTGACTACTGCCTGAATCTCTCACCTACAATCAGTCCCGTTTATGGAGAGAAGGAATCTTTTCGGACTTCTTGGCGTATAGGAGCTCAGCTCTGTTAGCTGTGTATCAGCCCTCTTGCTCTTTGGGAAGTGGCCAAGTTTGGATGCTGATTACAAGATACCCTGAAGAAAGTGCTATATTTCTTGGCCAGCCAGAAGGAGAGGCGAGGAAGTTCCAGGACATAGTGGGGACAGGCAAGGCAAGATGGTGACCAGGAAGGTGAGAGTCTTCTTCAACTGGCATGCCCTTTCTTATACATTGCAGTTCCACCAGCAGTGAACAAGCCAGAAGGAACAATTGGAGTCAGGTTAACCAATGAACATTAAGACAGAAAGTAGGCAGATACAGTACTGGAGTTCCTTGACAATGGCAGAACTGTGAATACAGAAGCAACAGCATTGACAGCTAGCTCTGCTTCCTTCTGCTTCTGATCCAGGCATTAACTTTGCTCCCTCTCCCCACCACAGGGCTGTTAATTTAGCAATCTTACAGTCAATCAGTTAATAGACATTTATTAAGTGCCAAGTGTATACCAGGTATTGTGCTAAGTGCTGGGAATACAAATACAAAAAAAAAGAAAGTCCCTGCCCTCAAGGAGCTTACAATCTAATAGTTGAAGACAACTCTCAAAAGGAATATGAAAGGGGATGGGGAGAGGTTCCTCCTTCCTCAAGTGAATGTTGGGCAGATTGAGGAGTTAATTATTGTTCAGGTAGGGAGTGGACTAGATAATAATGCACATTTATATAGTGCTTTATTGTATGAAGCTCTTTCCTCATAACCATTCCGTGAATTAGAAAGTATAAGTAATTATTTGACAGATGACAAAAGTATAACTCTGAGACATTAGGCAACCATATAGTTAGAGGCATTTAGAGAAGTATAAAGGAAAGCAGCCTGGTGGTAAAATGAAGGGAATATTTGGGAATTGAGTTGTATTTCTCACATTCCTTTTGCCTTCTCATAGTAGAAGCAACCATGGTATGGCTAAAATAACTGAATTAGTCTATCTTAGAATTCTTTGGTTTGTACCAATAAGCTGGTTGAGATAGATGAAGTGATTGGCATGTTGCCATTCAGAAGACATTCTATTGTGTATCAGTTTTTTTTTTATCAATTCTCTGGAAAAAAAATACTAAAACAATATCCAAACATTCTTGTCATTAGGGGATAATTTAATTAGGCTAAAGTCACATGACAAAGATTCTGTGAAATATAAAAATTCAGGGGTTTTTCAAAAGATGGGGACTCAGAGCTGTTCTGATTTGGCAAATACATACAAATCACACCCCTTTGATTGAAATGAGCATGGCCTCTCAGAGAGGCCACTCACATCTGGGCTTGGTACTTCCCCAGAATGCCCCCTCAGCAGGATGGATTACCTAACTGCCAGGGCAACTGTGAGACTTCCCAGAGTATAACACTTTTTTTTTTGGTGACTAGGATCATGTTAGTGGCCAGTGATGCCACCTGGTGGTTAATGCTGTTTGGTGATGGAAATGACCTTGGTTCCCACTACCACAGCAAGACAACCTCATGTATCCTCTGGCTGAGAGAAGATGGCAACTGCTTCCTTCTTGCCACAATCTGTCAGTGATAGTAGGAACCATTCTGGTTAATGGGAACCACATTGATGATGGTAGCTGATTTTCTTGAAAGGCCATTTACAGGAGGCAGACGAGCTGTTTGCTGGGGGATTATGGTCACTTAAAATTTTCTTGCTAATTGACATTTCCGTAGGAAAAGAAAACATCTATATATATTTCCATGTTGGTTTTATTTCAAAAGCAGCATAACTGCATGATCACTTCCCTGGCTGCCTTTGACTTGGGGCCCCACATCTGTGTTATGTCATTGACAGCTATGCCTGGGCCACAGTATACTCAAGAGAGGTCAAGATTACCAAGAACAGCAAAAGCAGAAGGGAAGGTGCTTTTTTCTCCCCTTGTTTAACTTGGAAGCTTCCTATACAGCTCTGTTGCCCTGAGCCCAACATTACAATTTGTTAGGTCCTGAAAGGAAGAGAGTAATCAATCTGAGGTACTTAGGGAGAAATATGAATATGTCCACAATCTACCATACTTGGCAGGCCAGGGACCCAGCTGCCTGGCTTATATCACTCCCTACAGCCACTTACTGTTACCGAGATTTCTCTGAATACTACTGATTCTGAATGGGCAGGCCATTTCCAATAACCAGGACTGACTGTTCCATATACCTGAGAGGCCAGGGCTCCTGGCCTCCCTAATCTCTTCGAGGAAGGAAGTGGGGAAAATTAGGAAGCAATGCAGATAGCTTTGAGATGATATTGTCAATTCCAGGGGGACAAGGTCTTTCCCTCCCTCCCGCCATGTTAATTCTTAGGTTGCTTTGGAAACTGTGTTTGTCTGAAGTGTGAAAGACATAGCTATGACAGGATACCAGGAATGCCTAAAGAGACAAAGTTGTAAAATTTAGGCTTATTTGGACTTGGATGAAGGCACAGATGACATGGTGGTTAAATTTTCAGATGATGCAATACTGAGATGGATGGATAACATGCTGGAGAATTGAGTCAATATCCAAAAAGATTTTAACACATTGGGAAAAAAAAGTGGGTCAGCTCTAATAAAATGAAATTTAATCGGAACAAATGTAAATCCTACTCTATGATTCAAAAAATCAACTGCACAAAAATGAGATGAGAAAGGCATGGTTAGACACTTTGCTCAATATGTCAACAGTGTGACATGACAGAAAACCTACCCTCAAGGACATTACATTTTTCTTTAGGGATAGATTGGTGAAGGAGGCAGCTGGTGACTCAGTGGATAGAGTACTGGGCCTGGAATCAAGAAGACCTAAGTTCAAATCCAGCCTCAGACACTGACTAGTTGGGTGAACCTGGACAAGTTGCTTAGTCCTATTTGCTTCAGTTTCCTCTCCTGTAAAATGAGCTGGAGAAGGCAATGGCAAAACCATTCTAGTATCTTTGCCAAGAAAACCCCAAATGGGGTCATGAAGAATTGGACATGACTCTGAAACGACTGAACAAGAAGGTTGGTGAAAGAAATACAGGGTAGGTATAATATAAGGGTCCATGTGTTGAGAGAAAGGGAGAATCAGACAAAGTACTCTAAGACATTTTGATGAAGGAGAAAATACATTCAGACCGGATCTGGAGTCTTGTGTTTAGGTATCCCAATTTAGGAAGGAGATTGACAAACTAGAGCATGTCCAGAAAAGTGCTCAGGATGGTGAAGGAACTAGTTACTGTTTCTTTTGTTGAGTTGTTTTCATTATGTCTGACTCTTCATGATCCCATTTTGGGGTTTTCTTGGCAAAGATACGAGAATGGGTTGCCATTTCCTTCTCTAGCTCATTTTATGGATGAAGAAACTGAGGCAAACAGGGTTAAATGACTTGCCCAGGATCACATAGCTAGTAAGTGTCTGGATCTGAACTCATAAAGACGAGTCTTCATGATTCCAAGCTCAGTGCTCTATCCTCTGCTCCACCTAGACCAAGTCATGTCAAGATAGATTGAAAGAGCTGAGAATAACCTATAGAAGAGAAGATTTAGTGGAGGACATCATGGCTTTGGGGGAGTATTTAAAGGGCTATCTTGTATGACAGGATTCTGCTTGGCTCCAAAGGGCAGAACTAGGGGCAATAGGCAAAGTGAAGAAGCTGTGGAGAGGCAGATTTAGACTTGCTATAAGGAAAAACTTTCAACTAATTAGAGCTTTCTGAAAGAGAACAGACTGCCTTAGTGATTAATTTCCTTTTACTGGAAGTCTTCCACATTAATGCTGGGGATATTGTGGAAGGAATTACTATTCAGGTAAGGATTGGACTACATAAAAACGCACATTTACATAGTACTTTATCTTATGAAGTGCTTTCCTCACAATCATCCTGTGAATTAAAAAATATAAGTTTTATTTGACAGATGACAGAAGTATGACTCTGAGACATTAAGTAACCAGATGGTTTGATGGCAGGATTCAAACCCACGAGGGATTCAGACTAATTCCACATCCCAGTGGAATCCAGTCCCATTATGACTTTCAGATAATGGCTGAGATCCCTTTCTACTCTGAAGTTCTATCATTCCGTGAATTTTCAGAGGTCCTGGCCCTGTTTTCCTGTGGCCTTTTTCCCCTTGAGTGTAAATGAGTTTATCAGGCCCTAAAGGGCAGATAGGTGGCACGGTGGATAGAGCTCCAGACCTGGAGTCAGGAAGATTCTTCTTCCTGAGTTCAAATCTGGCCTTAGACACTTACTAGTTGTGTCTAGTCACCTAACCCTGTTTGCCTCAGTTTCCTCATCTATAAAATGAACTGGAGAAGGAAATTGCAAATCACTCTATTATCTTTGCCAAGAAAACCCCAAATGGGGTGAGGAAGGGTCAGACACGACTGAAAAATGACTGAACAACAATCAGATCCTATAATCAGAGGCGACCTCAGAAACCATTTAATCCAATTCTCTCATTTTGCAGTTGAGGAATGAGGCCAAGGGAGATTAAATGGCTGCCCATGGTCACATAGCTAATAAATATCTGCGACAGGATTTGAACCCTGGTCTTCCTGAGTCTAGTTACAATATTGCTATGCTATTCTGCCTCTTAGGATTTAAGCTTAAGAATTTTGACTCCAGAGTTGCTGGGCCAGGTCCTCTCTCGTAAGCAGGTTTTAATTGAAAGAAGGGGTGCAGATCATGAGGGTTCTGGGAACCTGAGAATGGGAAAGGGCACAGAAATGAAGAGCTGGGGACACTATGTGTCATAGTTTTGCATTAGGCTTTCTCTGCTTTGAATTTGTTGTTAAATAGCCAGGAGAAGAAGCAAATTAGCATTAGAAAGGGCATGAGAAGGGTCAAGGGGCCCTGTTTGGCTTTCACAGCCAGCCCTGGAAAAAACACCCTCAGCTCTCTGGAAACTCAAATATCTAAGTAAGAACTGACCTCTGCATGCATGATGACTCCAGGGCTGCATTAGCTTCAGAATTCTTTACAAGGCTGCATGGTTTAAAAGCCTTTCAAAATTCTCCTGTCTCCATAGAAAGAACCTTAGCCTGCAGGCCGTGGTCTTTTACAGTAACACTGGGTCTGTGAAGTTGAACCCCTAAAGTCATGTGCCCTGAGATGGCAGGCCTCCCCGTCAGGATTAGATCACTTTGTTCTTGAAAAACAACAACCTTGTGAGGTAGGTGGTGCAAGTCTTACCATCTCCCCTTTTCAGATGAGGAAAAAGAACCCCCAGGAGAGGCATGATTTGTCCAAGGTCAAAGAGCTAGTAAGTGTAGGGGCAGGAATTGAGATTCAGGTCACCTCCTTTTAAAGCTATAACTTGCAATAACCGTGCCTGGGGCAAATTCACTTGATTAGGGGAGTGTGGGCCCTGGAAGAGGACGCCATAATGATAGGATTCTGGGGGAGGGAGGGTAGAGGGGTGGAGAATGGCATGGGGCAGTTGTACTGGGTGTCACTGGAAGACCAGTAGGTAAGATGTGGAGATAGAGGCTGCTGAAGGAAGGAAGTCAGCTCACCTGGAAAAGATGTTGGCATCTGGGGCAAAACCCATTAACCTCATGCTAGCTATAACTCTGCCTGACTACAAGGACAGTTTATTTTTCCACTATAAGCTGACCCATCAGTCTTGGGCTCTGAATTTCTTTTTTCTAGTGTAGTACCTGGACCACTGTCTTATATGAGATTTCCCCTTCCCCCCAAAAAATTGCTTCAGGTTCAAGGTACTCTGAGTCAACATCCACTTAAAACACATAGCTCAGGAACCACTAGTCTGATTATTATCAGTGTAAGAGAGAAGACAAAAGCAAAGGTATTCAGTGAAATAACATAGAAAAGTAAACCTCAGGGACAATCTCTCATAAATACACACACCATCAATAGGAAGAGAAACACCTATGACCAGGGAGCATACAAATAGCAAACAAATGTGGACAGGGCAAATATGTGGAAGGGTGTCCACACAGAGAACATGTTTGGGGAGCCAAAATGGCAGAGTAGGAGGAAGAAGTACTGTCAAGCTCTCTTTAACAGCTCCTCCACAAAGATCTAGAAAATGCACCAGACAATGTCCTGATCAGCAAATCTAAGAAAAACTTCACTGAAAAGAAAAAAGCACATTTTTCCAGTCCAAGTTGCATAGGAAGACAGAGAAGTCTGTGGACACTGAGTGTGGGGTCTGGCCAGTAGTGTGCAATGCTGAATATTCAGTGCAGGGAGACCCACCCAGAGGGGTCTGACCTTGTAAAGGTACTAACTGACAACTATGTTGCCTACTACGTAGTTCCAGGTTGCAGATCCAGGGCAGTCTGAGGACAGGACCTGTGCCTAGCAGTGGTAGTTCAATGTAAGGAGTTGTTTTGAGCCAAGGGAAAAGGAACCAATCATCTTTTGAGATAGCCCATTCCACTTTGAGTTACCCCTCTTTTTCTTTATATAAAGCCCAAGGTTTTCCTTATATCAAGTCTAAATCTACCTCTCTCATTGCTACTTATTGCTCATAGTTCTGACCTAATCCCCCTGCCACATTTTATCTTTTCTAATAGACAACAATTGTCATGTGTTCCCTAACTCTTCTCCATTCAGAGTCTTAAATGGATCTTCGCTTTTCTCACCACCCTCGCTACCTTCCTCTGGGCATGTTTAACTTTGTCACTGTCTTTCCTAAAATGTGGAACCCAGAAGTGAACACAATAATCTAGATTCAGTCTGACTAGGGCAAAATGCACAGGAACCATCACCTCCCTCCATCTGGACATTATACCACTCAATGCAGTCAAAGATATCATGAGCCTTTTCAGCTAACATGTCATCATGTTACTCATATTAAACTTGCAGTCCAGTAAACCTTGACCACCTCTCCAGATCTTTGTCACATCAATTGTTTTCTAGTCACATCTTTGCATCTTGTACTTGAGCAATTGATTCCTTGAACTTAAATGTAGGAATTGACATTTATCCCTATTAAATTTTATTTTTATTATATTTGCCCCATTATTGGGGCCTCTTAAGATCTTTTGTGTCCTGAAACTTTCATCCATTGTGTTATCTATTCCTTCCAGCTCTATTTCATCTGAAAATTTAAAAAATACTCCATAAATACCTTCATCCTTATCTTTGCTGACTATGATGAGGACCAAGGATAGATCCCTGGGTCTCCTCCAAGGTGACATCAAATCATAAATTACTAACCTTTGAGAGCAGTTGTTTGGGTCAGTTCTGAGTCCCCTTAGTTGTACAATCATTTGGCCACATGTTTCTATCTTATCCACAAGAATAGCACAAAGCCCTGCAAATTTCTTCCTTAAATCCAGGTCTTCAGCATTCTTCCAACCTGCCAGTCTAGTAGGGTTAGAGATTGAACTTGTGGTTTCATTGGCATAGGAAGAATCTCTTGACAAACTCCTTTCAATTCAGCTCAGCACTTTCTCTGCAACTTATAGTCTTGAAGAGCTTCCTAGAAAATTAAAAGGTTTAGCAACTGGTCCAGAGTCACACAACCAATATGTGTCAGAGACCAGTCTAGCACTTCTATCAAAAAAGAAAATGAAGTTAGGCTGGCATGATTTGTTTTTTTAATGTATTATATTATTATCGAAACATTTTGTTTTTATACCACCCTAATTTCCAACTATGTCCTTCTCCACTCATCTACCCAACCAGATTTCCCTTTACCAAAGAATAAAAAAGAAAGAAAAAAAAACTGGTCTAACAAGACTAATCAATACATCAGCTGAATCTGACAGTATATGCAGTGTTTCAAACCCATAGTCTCCCACCTCCAAAAAGAAAAAATGGAGGCACATCTTTTTGTCTCTTCTCCATGGTCAATCTTGGGAACAACCTGCTTTTAAGGAAACCATGACTTTTAGTAATTACCAAAGGCACATAAATAAATCATCCTTTTATTATATGGCAAATTGTTTTCAAGAATCAACAAGATTGGGAAAGGTAGGTGGCACAATGGATAGAGTACTGGCCCTGGAATCAAGAGGACATGAATTCAAATCCAACCTCAGACACTTGATACTTACTAGCTATGTGACTCTGGGGAAGTCACTTAACCCTGATTGCCTTGCTAACAAAAAAAAAAAAAAAAGAATCAACAACTCATTGGATTCTAGTAGATGTAGCTCATCTGAGTCCTGTGATTTGAACTCATTAAGGGCAACTAGGTGTTCCCTTACCACCTCTTCATTTATTTTGGATTTCAGTTTTGTTTTTTATTGTATCTATCTTTCTCAGTCCAAAGATCATCCTCTACAGCAGAAAAAAAAAAAACAAGAGCTAAACAAAAATCAAGTAGTTCTCCCTTCTCTCTGTTCTCCATTCTTATTTTCTCATCCACTTATCAGCCATCTTACCCCTTCTTTGATCACCTTCTTATCCCTACATATTTTAAGACTTGTTATTGTCCTTAGCATTTATTATAAGCTTCAGTCCATCATAAGCTTCAGGGATCCTAACAGTGTTCTTAGAATCCCAAACCACTCTTTGGGTTAATCCTCCATTTTGCTTCCATTTTTTATATGTTTAAAATCTAGTTGGCCCGTGAGTTCCCCATGCATGCATCATGGTGTCTGTAGAAAATTCCCTCTTTTTTTCTTGATTGTAATAATGAGTGTGTGCGTGTATGTGTGTGTGTGTGTGTGTGTGTGTGTGTGTGTGTGTGCGCGCGCATGTGTGTGTGTGAATGCCCCTCCCTACAATCATCATTCTGAAAATATCTCCTTGGTCTCCTGACTCAATTCTCAGTTCAATTCAATTCAATTTAACAAGCAATTGTTCAACACCTGAAAGACACTGTACTAAGAGCTTGGGATACAAAACAAAAACAAAGTGGAACAGTCCTTCCTCTCCAAGGTGATAGCTCACATTCTGGGCTCTTTCCTATATGGGGCCATTAGCATGAAGAAAAGGGCTGAGATGATCTGCTGTGATAGGAATTGGAGCAACTGTTCTTCTTATGGATTTTTTAGCAGGCACTAGAACTCTTGGGAGGAAAAAAAGGGGAATATGTAGACCACTAAGCTATGGTCAAAACCAGTAAAACTAAAATCAGAGGGTGAGATGAAGCCAGTCTTTAATGTCTAAAGCTGAGCCAGAAGCTGAAGTAAACAGATAGAAGTAGGATTGAGAAAATACAGAAAATCAAAGGTAAGATGGGATGTCAGAAAAATAGTTTAGGTGTGAGAAAAGCCCTAAAGTTACTAGAGGGAGCACTTAGCATGTGACTTCCTTTTAACAGCCTGCCAATAGATGCAAACCACTCTCTCTTCTGAACTTAGTAGAAGCAGGTGTGTCAGAGCTTGGATCTAGAAAGGAAAATCCAACTCAGAGATATGTATTGAGGAGAGGCAGCTATCCTGGATCTGCTTCACTGTGAAAGAGCCATGATTATTGTTGTCATGGTCTAGAGGCAGGGGACAGACCACTGTGATACAAATGTCATTTAGCAGAGCATCTGGCCATGGAATTCTGGGAATTGTTGGATGCAGGGTCAGCCTTCTCTGTCTTACTCAGGTTCCATTTCCTTTTACATTGGGTTCTTAGGTGTTTTCCAAATGAATCTTAGTAAAGAATGGTCTTTACACAAGGAAGGCAAAGTGGACCAAGGTGATAGTGCAATGGTCACGTGATCCTGGGGTCTATCTGAGTAAGGAGGTAGTTCCCACAAGTATGGTGGTAGTAGGGCATCAGTGAATGTGGCAGATCTGAGAGGACCCACCACATTTTATCCAGTCTTTCAACCCATCCCAACCAAAACACTTACCAGATGTTCCCAGGCTTTGGCATGACTTCAGTCAGCAGATCCAGTGACTTTGCTTCCCCACCTGCAAGAGAGCATAACCACAACCCTGACCTCCCCCTCCTCAGTCCTTTGATCTGCTCCTAAAGTACACAGCAGCTGCATTCTTAGGGGGCCACCAGAGTGCTTGAGGAATCAATTCCCCTTGTTCTGCAACTTTTAGTCATTGGGTGACCAATTAAATTCAATAAGCCTTGATTAGGCACCTAGGATATGCAAGGTGCTGTGTGCTAGGTGCTGGGTAGGCAATGATGAAAAGGAAATAGTTCTTGCTCTTGAGGAACTCACATTCTATTAAGAAAGAAACAACATGTGCACAGACAATTAATATAAAATACATACAAAATAAATATAAAGTCATTTTCATTCAGGTGCAGAGGAATACTAACATCTGGAGGAAACAAGCAGAGCCTCTTAGAATCTAGTCTTGAAGGGAGCTAGGGGTTCTAAAAGGTATAGGTAAGGGGGCATGCAGTCCAGGCATGGGGACAATGGAAGGTAGAATGTCATGTACTGATGTAGCCTATCCTGGGCTCTACTCAGAGGGAAAATGACTCAAGGGACTTGGGACCATGGTATGTGATCTGAAGGCCAGGGTGGGCTCTTACCCAAGATTCTTCAAGTCTCTGGCATACTGCCTCTGACCTTGGGCATGAAAGGAGCTTGTGGGAAGCAAAAGCAGGAAACAATTACAAGCAAACAGATGTGAGGGAGGAATTGTAGAGAGAGGGTGGCAGGGGTCTATGTATTTTAGAGAATATAGAGGTAAATCAAAGTTTCTTGAGCAGGGGAATGACCATGATCAGACCTATGCTTTAGGAAATATAAGTGTGACAGCTGTGCAGATGGGAGAGAGGAGAGGCTGGAAGCAGAGAGACCAATTAAGAGACTATGCAAATAGTCTAGCAGAGAGTTAATGAGGGCTTGAATTAGAGTGATGGCCATGTGAGTGGACAGGAAGGGGAAGATTGGAGAAATGTTGTGGATATAGAGAACTGACAAGACTCAGAAAGTGATTGGATCTGGGAGGCAAGGGAAAAAGAAGAGTCCAAGATGGATTCTGCAAATCTGGGTGGCTGAAAATATGGTGGTACCCTTGGCAGAAATAGAGGAGAAAGGAGGGGTGCATTTAGGAGGAAAGACAAAGAGTTCTGTTTCAGACATGTTGTTTGAGATGCCTATCAGACATCTAGCTTTAGATGTCCAGTTGGTAATGATGCAGGATTGGATCTCAGGAGGGTTAGATATATAGATTTGGGAATTATCTGCATGGAGATGATACTTAAATCTATAGCAGTAGATGAGAGAGATACACACACATATATATGTACGTGTGTGTGTGGAAGGGGGAGAGAGAGAATAGAGACAAAGAGAAAGAAACAGGGAGAGACAGATCTACAGAGAAGAGGGCTCAGGACAGAGCTCTAGGTTATATCTACGCATAGAGGGCAAAATGAAGATCCTGCAAAGACAAAGAAGAAACCAAATAAGTAGGAAGAGAAATGAAAAACAGTCACAAAATCCAAGGGAAGAAAGAGTATCAGGAGGAGGGCATGGTCAACAGTATAAGAGATTGCAGAGAAATCAAGAAAAATGAGGAGTGAGAAGGTACCTTTGTATTTAGCAATAAAGAAATCATTGACAACCTTGGACAGATGAGTTTCAGTCATGTTGTGAGGTTGGTATTCAATTTCACAGATCACAAAGGATTTGAGAAGTGAATTGGAGGTGAGAAAATGGAAGTGACAAATGGAAACAAGTTTTATCTAGGAATTTGGCTATGAAAGAGAGGAGAGATATAGGACAATAATTTGAAGAAATGGTAGCTCAAGTAAAATATTTTAAAGGAGGATTTAAGGCATGATGTCAGCAGGGGTAAAGAGAGATTGAAATTTAGGGAGAGAAAGGATGTGATTGAAGGAGAAATCTCCTGGAGGAGGCAAGAGAGTTTGAAATCAAGGGCATGAGTGGTGGGGGTTGGTCTTGGCCAGGAGAAGGACCATTTCTTCTTCAGAGAAAGGAACAAGGGAAGAGAGAATGGGGGATAACATTGGGTGGATATGAAGTGTAAAATTGGGGAGAAAAGGGAGCTTGTGATGAATAGTCTCAATATTGTTGGTAAAGTACAAGGCAAGGTCTTCTGATGTAAGGGAGGGCATAGGAGATGGTATAGGTGGCTTGTGGGAGGGGGGCATGGGACAGAAGAGAAGATTTGAAATAGATACTGTGGGGAGTCAATAGTGTCAATTAGGGAAAAGTAAAAGTATACTAACATTGTGTAAAAAAAAAAGTAAAGTCCTTCACTTGGATTTTAAAAATCAGCAGCATAAGTACAAGTTTGAAGGAGGAAGCTTAGTTAGATAATAGTTCATATGAAAAACAGATCTAGGAATTTTAGTGGACCACAAGCTCCTCAGGAGTCTGTTATTTACTGTCTGACATGACAGTAAAACAAACAAACCAAAAAACCCAAACTCAATATGATCTTAGGATGTATTACTAGAAGTACAGTGTCTAGGATGAGAGAAAGGATAACAAATCTGTATTAAGCACATCAAGAGTATTATATTCAGCTCTGGACACATTTTAGCAAAGTCTTTGACACATTGAAGAGCATATTCAAGTTGGGGCACATCCAACTGGATGGTGATGGGACCTAAGACTATGCCCTATGAGATTGAAAGAATGGGGCATGGTTAGCTTGGAGAAGAGAAGACTTAGCAGAGATATGGCGGCTATCTTTAAATATTTCAATGGCTATCATAAGGGAATTAGGCTAGGCTTGTTCTGCTTGGCTCTGGTGGATGTTTTAGGGAGGAAGATATTTCTTTGTATGAAAAAACTTCCTAACAATTAGAGCTGTCCAACAGATTGCCTCAGGAAGAAATGAGTTCCCCTTCCCTAGAGGTGGTCAACGAAAGACTGAGTGACTACTTGACTGTTTTAGAGAGGATTTACATACAGGTATGGCATGAAATAGATGGACTCTGAGCTTCTGGCTTCATTAGTGAGTTCCCTATCACTGGTGGCCTTCAGGTGGAGGATGGACCACAGGTCAGGTGCCCTTGTATTAAGTGAATTCATGTTCAGGCAGTCATTGGACCAGATGAACTCCAAGTTCCCTTGCAACTTTGAGAGTTTGTGTTTTAAGACCACTGGACAGACAGACAGGCAGAAGAATTTGGGCTCCAGGCCTGGACTTCTGTACTCCTGTTAGAGCATAGGCCTTGCCTTAGAAGCTGTCCCTACACTACACATTTGAGTGTCCAAGAAGAACATTGGTACAGCCCCAGGGAGCCCCAGCCAACTGGCTCCTGAATGATACATGCCACTGGGACCAGAAGGTGGTGGAGGAATTCTGCAGGCATCTTGGTCTACCTATAAGGTATGTGGTATGCTGAGGGAATAGAGCTCACACATCCTTTGGTCTAGACAAATCCATTTCATTGCTGTTCCTCACCTATTGCCTTCTTTGTACAGGCATCTTCTATGCTTGGAACATATTTGCTCCTCTTTTAGGATGCATGCCCTGCTTTTTAGAATCCCTGGTTTTCTTTACAACTAGCCTAAAATGCCATTTTCCAAGTCAAGGTCTTTCCTGATTCCCTCCTTTCCACCCCTAGCTACTAGTGCCTCCCACACCAAAATTACTTTAGATTTATTTAGCACATATTTTCTATGTCTGTATACATGTCTCCCCCACAGAATGTAAGCTCTTTGAGGATGGGGACATATATTGTTTTTATCTTTGTAGCTCAAATACCTAGCACACAGTAGGGATGTAATAAATATTTGTTGATCAGCTGTAGTTTTCAGGTAGGCCATGGAACTTAGGGGTTAATGACTAATGGGGCCTCCCACCCTTATAGGGAAAGTTTGGGCTGTCAGCTTCAGAAACTTCTAAAAGGAAAAATAAACTCAGGAAAGTATGCTAAACTCAAAAATCAACTTGGCATCCCATGAACAAAGAAGTGATCTGTTTTCATAGCTTCCTTAAACATCATCAGTAGATACCATAAGCACTATGTGACCTCCAGGGAGTAATTAGCTTAAAACAATTACTAGCAGATTTCTTTTAAGGCTCAGTAGCCCTAGATAATGTAATCACGTTCACCCCAACCTTCTCTTTCTATTATTATTCTTATTTGGAGGCAGCCAAATGCTGCAGAAACACACACCAGGCCCCTGAAATGCCTTGAATACCTCTGTGGCCTTCTTTGTTTGAGTAGAGTGACCTTGGGGCAGCTTCTCAAATGCTGTAAACATTGTAAGGTCTTGTTTAAAGTGCCTTGTGACACACGGGGATGCTCTCACCCTAAAGTCTTCTCAGTTATGCCAGGTTCTCAGGTCCCTAGGCCTTTCATGACAGGGCAGTGACCACAAGGCTATGGGTCCTGAAAGGTCTCAATAGCCCTCTTAGTGCTGGCTTCTAATCAAGGCAATCACTGAGTTCTCAGAGTGAACATTGTGCCTCCTACCAATTTTGGAAGAAAACAGGCATGTATTAAGTACCTACTCTGTGCCAGGAATGGTGCTAAGCAGTTCACAATTATTACCTCATTTGATCCTCACAACAATCCTGGGAGGTAGGAGCTATTATTATCCCTATTTTACAGTTGAGGAAACTAAGGCATATAAGCATTAAGTGACTTGTCCAGGGCCACACAGCTAGTAAGTGTCTGAAGATGGATTTGAACTCAGATCTTCCTGACTCCAGGCCCAGTGCTCTATCCAGTGTGCCATCTGGCTGCCCCTGTGAATACAGCGGATTATTATGGTGCCATAAGAAATGATGATAGGAAGAACTCAGAGAAACACGGGAAGGCTTGTATCAACTGATGAAAAGTGAAGCAAGTACACCCAGGCAAATATATGTAATAACTATAAAAAGCAAATTAAAAAAAAAAAGGATCCTGTGTGGTTAAAATGACTCAGCTTGGTTCTGGAACCAAGATGAAAACATGCACATCCCTTCCCTTCTTTGCAGAGGTGAGAGTGGGGACACCGTGTGTGTGGAACACTGAATCTACTGTCAAACTTGGTCAAAGGGTTGGATTGTTTTGCTGAACTGATTTATCTTCTTTCTTTCTTTTTTTTTTTTTTTTTTTTTTTGCAAGGAATAGCTCCCTAGGTAGGGGAGGGAGCAGTCGATCAAAAAAATACTTATTAGCATTTACTATTTGCCAGGCACTAAGGCAAAAGACAGTCTCCACTCTCAAGGAGCTCCCAGTCTAATGGGGGAGGCAACATGAAAATTGTATACAAGGATAATGGAGAAAATTAACAGAAGGAAGGCACCAGAGTTAAGGGCCTTGGGAAAGGCTTCTTGTGGAAGGCAGGGCTTTAGCTGGGACTTGAAGGAAGCCAGGTAAACTGGAAAGTGGAGGTGAGCTGGAAGTGTTCCAGGCATTCCAAGCACAGAGAAGACAGCTAGTGAAAGCAGATGGAGTCAGAAGATGGAAAATTCTCTTCAGGGGATAGCAAGGAAGGCAATGCCACTGGATCACAGAGTGTATGGGGGGAGGGAGAGGGAGGGCGTAAGGCACAGGAAGACTGGACAAGTAGCAATGTATAGGTTATGAAGGGCTTTAAAAACTGAACAGAGGATTTTATATTTGATCTTGGAGGTGACAGGAAGCCACTAGAATTTATTGAATGGTGGGTGGAGAGGGGTGACATGGTCAGACCTTCAATTTAGGAAGATTAATTTGACAGCTGAGTGGAGGATGGACTGGAATGGGAAGAGGCTTGTAGAAGGGAATATTTGGGAATAAAAGTGATGTAAAAATAAAAGAAATCAAGAAATGATTTTTTTAAGAGAAATAAATGGCATCTGAAGTTCAGATTTACTTCAATACTTCAAAGATTCATGATTTCATAGATGTGGGTTTTCCCTCTAGGCCTCAGTAGATGGTCTTCATGACCACTTGGTGTCTGACCTGCTGGTGAAGGATGTAGCTGGGCTGGTTTTCAGATTACAGACAAATAGTCCATCAATAGCCTTAGAAAACTTGGGATCACCTCTGTGCCCAAAAAGTGGCACTGGAAGAGGGCTTTAATAGAATGTGCCCCAGGTAGATGGGGCAGCTAGATGGCTCAGTGGATAGAGTGCTGGGCCTAGAGTCAGGAAGATTTGAGTTAAAATCTGGCCTCAGACATTTACTAGCTATATGATCCTAGGCAAGTTATTTAACTTTAGTTTGCCTTAATCCACTGGAGAAGGAAATAGCAAACCGCTTCAGTATCTTTACCAAGAAAAGTCCACAGAAAATATGTTTACATGATTGCACATGTTTAACCTATATCAGATTGTTTATTGTTTTTGGGGAGGGGGGACAGAAGAGAGGGAGAAAAAAATTTGAAACTCAAAATCTTATAAAAAATGAATGTTGAAAACTATCTTTATATGTAATTGGAAAAAATAAAATACTACTTACAAAAAAAGAAAACTTCACAAACAGTATGGTCCATGGGGTCACAAGGAATCAGATATGATTGAGCAACAACAACCCCAAGTAGAACCTCCAAAGGAACAGACAAAGGTTCAGACTTCTTGGTAATTTATTTAATGATAGAAATTGCTGATCGTTGTCCTCTTGAAAAGTCCACAAATGTAGCCTGTGCCCCCAGACCTCAAGATCTAGATCTACATACATGAAGTTCAATCTTGGAGCCTTCTCAAAAGTTTCTCTCTTTGACTCATGCTTCCACTAGGGATATCCCTTGGGAACCTCAGAATCTGGCTCATTTGAGAATGTCAGAATATAATTCATGTCTAGGTCCCAACAGATGTAAGTGAAAGGGCTCTAGCTCTCATGTAAGCACTCATAATGACAATTTGTACCAGATACATGACAGCTTTTATTTCACTCCACAGAAAGAATTAAATAAATACACACACACACACATGACTCACAAAAATCCATAAACATGCAAAGATGTTCCTCCTTCCCTCTGGTGACTTGTGGCTTCCTGCAGAAGGAACTGAGACTCACCCACTTTACCTACCAATCCCCCAGAATAGAAATATAACTCAAGTTCCCAAAGACATAACCCTTTTCCCATTGAAATGGTACATCCAAGTAACTCATGATAGTGACAGGTCAAGGTCCAAGTTTGCTCCTTCACACCATAGCTCTGTGCTCTGTTATTCCTCCAGCTCTGCAGGAGTTAATGTCCAGGAATTACGCTTCTTCTCCAGAGTGGGTACCCAGGAGTTTCTGCCACTGCCTCTATGTAGTTGCCATTTCTGGGGCTCAGGGTGGGAGGACAATGTCTGGGGAAAGCTCCAAGGATGAGTGGACTCTGATGGATTAGCAGCCAGGTGGCATAGTGGATAGAGCACTGAACTTAAGAGTCAGAACGACCTATCTGCTATGTCCGTCCACTATGCCAGGCTGCCTCTCATATAGCAGTCATTCAATAAATGTCTGGTGAACATCTAATTCATATTGGCTATTGCAGGGTGGGGGGGCACAGTGAAAAGAGGCTAAGTGTTGACTTCTGTGAGAGTTGGAGTTAGGAGATCTGTTGTTCTATTTCAGATTCCACCAATGACTCACTCGGTTGTTGGATAATTCATCTAATATCTCTGCAGTTCCTTTATCATAGAAATATGGGATTTGGAAGAAACCTCAGAATTTAACTAGTCTAGTCACTACCTGAATAGTAATGCCCTCTACATCATCCAAATAAGTGGTCATTAAGCCTCCTTTTAAAGACCTCCAGAGACAGTGAACTTGCTACACTGCCAATTCCATTTTTGGACTCTTCTAATTATTAGGACAGTTTCCCTTATATTGAGCCAATTCTGTCTTTCTTTGGCTTCCATATACTGGTCCTAGTACTGCCCTTTGGGGCCAAATAGAATAAGTCTAATTTCTCCTCCATTTCAGTAAAATACCTTCTCTTCCCTGTTGCCAAAAGGATGAGGTCAAGATAACTGCCGTAGTACTAACAATAATAACATCTGTATGTGGCTAACATTTATATAATACTTTAAGGCTTACAAAACTCTTTATGCAATTATCTCAATTGTTCCCCACAGCAACCCTATGAGGTATATGGGGTTATTATCCCCATTTTACAGATGAGGAAAGCAAGGCAGAGGATAAGTAACTTCAACTAGTAAGTGTCTGAGGCCAGATTTGAACTCAGGTCTTCCCAATGCCAAATCCAGTGTTCCATCCATTATAACACTTAGCTACCTGCAATTAATGTTAAAGTCCTTTGAGCTAATTGGAATACAAGTAGCATGTGTTATTCACAATACTTTTACTTATGATTATTAGTGTCATTTATTATTATTATTATTATTTTTTTAAGCAATCAGGGTTAAGTGACTTGCCCAGGGTCACATAGCTATTAAGTGTCAAATGGCTAAGGCGGCAGGTCCTCCTGACTCCAGGGCTGGTGCTCTGTCCACTGTGCTACCTAGCTGCCCTGGTATCATTTTTTATTAATAAGTGTAATTTTCTTCTCTTTTTAAAAGACACATTTCTTTTCTGATCTCGGGGGTCATGCTTCCAAGCATGTAATGAAAGAAAAGTAGCAGTTCCCCTTGTCTCAGGTGTCCATTCTGCCTCGCAATCTATAGCCTCTAATCCAAACATAAAACTTCCTGTGCCAATGAATTTTGCATGCTTCATAGTGGAGAAAGTGAAATAGTAGGAATGTGCTGTAGGAGCCATTCGAAGGAAGAAGGGTAACCTATGGAGAAAGATTCCTCTGTAATCTCTCCTAGGACCCTGTTCTTCCCTGAGCATCAAGGATCCAGTCATATCTCCCAACTCACATTCTAGTACTGGTCTCTCCTCAGGAACTGGAAAGGCAATTTGATAGTTAATCTCATTTCTGTTTGTCTTCTGCCTACTACCACATGGTTGGTCTGGTGGGGATGAGGTGGGAAGAGATGCCATGAAACCTGACACTGAAGCTATTCCTAACTGATGTGGATGAATTTCTGGGACAGTAATCTAATTTGCAAAGGGATATTCCAAGATTCAGGAGCACAGCCTCTTCTTAAGCTGTTGGGTTTCAAGGTCCAAATGGGATCTGACATTCTGGTCACCAGCTTTGCTACAACAATTAAGAGAAAAGATATGAGCTCTCGGGACAAGGGCTTCTGCAGAAACAGATGGCTGATTATCAGATCTTCAAAGAAATTCTTTAAGAGCACCCTGAAATACACTTTGAAATGATGCAGCACAACTCTGGTGACACAGGGACAACAGCTAGACAGGATGATAGACAAAGTGATGGTCAGAAAGACCTGGTGCAGATAGAATCTAAAACCAGTAAGTTTAAATACTGGCAAGATAACAGACTGAGAGGTAGTCTAGAGCACAGTTCTCACCTCATAACCTCAAATAATTGAGAAAAATGTTCCCCAATGGAGCATAAATAGTGATGGCAAGAAGAAGAAAATTGAAAGAATCCACCATGAGGTAATCCTTAGAGAAAAAATAGCTGAAGATCAGTTCCAAGCTTATTGTTCCCACCCACACCTTCCCCAGACAACTGCTACTCTGGAAGGACAGAGAACTTAGGCTGAAATTTTAGCTATAATTTCTTGGAGTCAACTCCTTGTAGAGAAGTCCTACTCCCAGGATGGGTTGAGCTCTGTGAATCAGATCAATCATTAGGCTAAAGAGGAAGGAAATCAAGTAGTATAGAGTCTGGGAGAATAGATTATGGAGAAGGAGTGGTCCCAAAGTAGAGTACTGGCTATAGCTATCTGATACTATACAGGAGGAAAGGGGCAGTCATTAGAAAGAATAAGAGAAAAGTGATGAAGGGACCCATCTGCAAAGATTTCTTGGCATTTCCCCTCTGCAGTACCCCCAAAGATTGTCTTTCAACTCCTTCACAAACACTGAGGTTGTTAGAGTTCAGAAGAAAAAAACACTAGGAAAGCTATGGAAGATGTTCAATTATGGTGGTCTCTCAGATTGTCCCTACAGTGTCCCAACAGATCACACTTACCCCTTGAGGGCCACAGATCTCATCTGGCTCTGGTGCTATGAGAGAATAGGGCATAGGCTACCTGGGGGTAGAGTAGGAGTATAAAAACACTAGGGTTACTGCAGAGAAAGTATTGATGGTAAGAATCATGTTTATGGCAAAGATACCACTAGAAAATCATCAGAATGACTGACAGAGACAGATAAAAGCTGATTAAGGAAATCAGCAAATAATTGAAAAAAGGAACCATCTCCATAAATGAGTATTTCACAACAAAGAAAAGAGGCAAAATGGCCTGAGGAAGACAAAAGTATTCCAACAAATTCTGTGAGGCTTCCCTGAAATAACAATGGAACAGCTTTAAGAAGAGAGGTTGTTCTCTGATCAATACAATGACCAACTGTAGTTCCAGAGGATTGATGATGAAGCATGCTACTCATCTACTGACAGAGAAATTATTGTAATAGTGTAGAATGAGACATATTTTTGGACATGGTCAACATGGGAATTTATTCTAATTGACAATGAGTTTTTGCTACAAGGGTTTTATTTTTCTCTCCCCTCCCCCCCCATTGGGGAGGGGAAAGGAGGCTGAAAGAGAATAAATTTTTGTCAACTGAAAACATTTTTTAAAAGAACAAGAATTCATAACTTGAGGTATGTAAACTTGTTTTTTTTTAAAAAAAATTTGATGACTATTTCAATATAATTGTTTTCCCTTGTCATTCTATGTGTTTTATTTTATGCATCTAAAACTATTATGCTGGGAAGGGGTTTATAGACTTACCAGACTGCCAAAGTGGCCCATGACACAAAAAGGTTAAGAACCCTTGGTTTAGAAGAATAATCAAAGAATTCAGTGAAAATATCAAAGGAATAAAGACAGAAAATAAAATTCTTAAGGAAGAAATCAGCAAGTCTGACAAAAGTTGAGAATTTAGAACAAAATATGGAGACATTAATTAAAACAGTAGATTCTCTGGGAAAGAGAACAATATAAATGCAGTGCAAAATATAGAGGCAGAAGGAAAACTAATTGAACAAAATCAAAAGAAAGCAAGATTGGGAGAGCATATGAGAGTTATATAAGATAATAAAACTGAACTTAATGATAGGATATGAAGAGATCATTTAAGACTATAAGTTTTTGTTTTGTTTTTGTTTTTGTTTTTTGCTTTTTTGGTGAGGCAATCAGGGTTAAGTGACTACCCAGGGTCACACAGCTACTAAGTGTCAAGTGTCTGAGGCCGGATTGGAACTTAGGTCCTCCTGAATCTGAGGCTGCAGCACTATCCACTGCACCATGTAACTGCCCCTCAAGACTGTAAGTCTTTAGAGAAAAAATTGTGGAAAAAATACTGGCAAACTATACCTTCAGAAATGAACAGGAAGATTTCCCAGAAATACTGGAAGTGATAGCAGAGTAAATATGAAGAATCTACAAAACACCAACAAAAAGAAACCTTAGGTTTTCTTTGCCATGAAGCATATTTCCACTTCACATCTCAACATTAAACAGTAAGCTTTTATGCTGACAGGTGGAAAAAACTTTTCATATTACAAAGAATCAATCAAAATAGCCTAGAATTATTCATAATTTATAAGAAATTTTTAAAAAGTAGATTGTGATATTTTTTAAAATTAAAAAATTGTCATCCAAAATAACACAGCATGCAAAGCTGAACTTAAACCTCAAAGAAAATAATTGGACTTTCAGCAAAGGGAGAGAATTCAAGTCATTCTTTCAAAACTTCTCAGAGGTAAGTAAGGTGTTGAATATACAAAATGACCAAAAGAGAGAGACATAGAAAGAGAGAGAGAGAAAAAGAGAGAGACAGAGAGAGAGAGCGAGAGAGAGAAAGAAAGAGAGAGCGAGAGCATTAAACACTTCCTGAAACAATGAAAAGCTAAGAAAAAATGTTTCCATATGGTTATGGAGAGATAAGATGGGGAATGGGGTGGGGAGATGCTTTTTGTTTTTTCATGTTCTCAACAACAATAAAAGTTTCACACATTTTCTAAGAGACATTGAGAAAGCAAAGAGACCATCCATGGGTTAAAGAATCCAAAAAGCAAATGATATGGGAAAAATTAGGAGAATAGGAGGAAGTAAATAAATATTATAGGGGGAAGCTATTTTCTTCTTGTTAGTAAATCAGTATTTAGGTGGTGGGATGATAATCAGTTAATCAGGTATTTGACAAGTACCTACTATATGCCAGATTAAGTGCTTGGGGATACAAAGACAAAAATGAAAGTCAAAAGCCTCAAAAACTTACAGTTACAAGGAAGAAAACATACATATAGAAGTATATACAAATACATACAAATTAGGTATGCTGTAATCTTTTGGTGGGAAGGAACTAAAATATGGGGGGATCAGGAAAGGCTTCATGTAAAAGATGGTATTTGAGCTAAGCTTTGAAGGAAATTAGGACTTCTAAGAATCAGAGGAAAGGAGGAAGTACGTTCCAGGCATGGTGCATAAAATGAATACAAAGTGTGGCACAAGGATCAAGAAAGCAAGTTTGACCAAACCAAAGAATGCGTCAAGGGGAGCAATGTATAGGATTAGAAAAGTTGGAGCTAGATTGTGAAGGGCTCCTATTTTGGAAGCACTGAAAGCTTGAAGGCCCCTATCCTGTTCCTGAGATCCTGGAATAACACAACACTCAACATCCCAAGAAAGCAGGACCAGCTCACACCTTCCCTCCAGAAGTGCCACAGGGTCCAGACCTATTGAAAATATCAAGTTTGAAGTCAGGAAAAAGGCTAGAAGAATGGGGGTAAAAAGATCTCCACCAAAATGAGCTATTTTAATGTCAGGGACACTCAAAACACAAATGTAAAAAATAGTGATTCCAAAACATTCATAAACATTGACTCAGAGAAAAATACCACTTGGGCACAAACTTATTTAGAATTCCTAGAAGAAATGAAGCAAGAGATTGAAAAAAAAAGAGTTAAAATGTTTTTATAAATGTAATGAGAGCACTGGAAGGAAATATTGGAAAAGAAATGAAAGCTCTTGAAGAAAGAATTGGGAAGGGAATTAAAAGCTTGGCACAAGAGATACAAAACCTTGTCCAAGCAACAAAGTCCTTAAAAATTAGAATATAACAAATAGAAATTAATGACTCAATGAGGCAACAAGAAATATTAAAACAAAATCAAAAGACTAAAAAAAAAACAAAGAAAAGATAAGGTGTCATAGAAAAAACAACTGACCTAGAAAATTGGTCAAGAAAAAAAAATTAAGAATCATTGGACTATCTGAACACTATGACCAAAAGAAGAGGCTGGACATTATGTTTCATCTTAAAAGAAAACTGCCCGGATCTCTTTGAACCAGAGGGCAAAGTGGCAATAGAAAGAATACACTGATAGCCCTCTAGAAGATACCCCAAAATGAAAATTCCCAGGAACCTCATAGCCAAATCCAAAGCATTCAGGTCAAAGGAAAAAATGGCTGCAAGCATCCAGAAAGAATTCAAGTACTAAGGAGCCACAGTCAGGATCACACACAATGTAGCAATTACTACTATAAAGCAGCAGATGTGATGAATGAAAAACCTGAGAGACAGAGTTTCTGGGTAATTAATAGTGAATTTATTAATTGGGCTAGCTAATAATCAATAAATTGGTGGTCAGTGATTTCTTTCAATGACCAAAGACAAAACTGTGGAGATACTGAATGCTTTAAACACCTTTGGAAAAAGTGGTGCTCCTCACAAGTAAAACCAGTCCTAATTGGTGGACAATTAATAAGGAGGTGGGCTAAAAGTCTTCAACTCCTCCTGCTGAGAACATGGCTTGATCATGAGACTCAGCTGCCTCCAGCAATCTGGACAGAGGAATTGATCTCCATCTAGACCACTCTGGTTGACTTTCTCCTTCATAAGCTGGGTCACCCTAAACTCCAGTGGAAGGGTGCAAAGGCATGGCCTCATTGGTTTGTGGCAGGAATTCACCTAGATTAGATTCTGTTTACATTTTAGCAGAAGGAATGTCTCCTAGTTGAATAGGGTCCTACCCAATTTCAAGGAGCATGTTCCCTGAGGATTAAGGCAATCTCATCTATCAACCATGTCCTTCAGAGATTGCTTGATTGACCTACAGGGGTCTCTGAATAAGGAAATAAAAAAAGCCATAATCCTAATTTAATAATTGGTTATTAATATAATAGAAAAATAATTTTCCTCACAGAGAACTTGGAATATTATATTCCAGAAGGCAAAGAATTGCAGACATAAATAACTTGCCAGCAAAACTGAGTGTGATGCTACGGGGGGAAAATGAACTTTCGCTGAAATAGGTGATTTTCAAATATTTCTGATGAAAAGACTAAAGCTACAGAGAAACTTTGAAGTACAAACATTGGAGTGAAGAGAAACATAAAAAGATAAACATGAATAAACAATTATAAAGATCTAAATAAGGACACACTACTTACTTTCAAATATAGGGAGATGATACACATGCCATTTGATCCTTATCATCATCAGAGTTCATAGAGGGAGTCCAATTAGACAAGGTCTGGGAATTGTTCTATTATGTATTGATGATCTTAAGAAAAAAAAAAGGAAAGAAAAGGGAAGAGGAATACACTGGGAGGGAAGGGAAAAGAAGGTTAAGGAAATTACCTCCCATAATCAGGGTACACCAGTAGACAGTATACACGTAAGAAGGAGGGGATCAGAGGAGTGACTAACACTTGAACCTCACTCTCATTTGAACCAATCAAAAGAAGGAAGAACAGACACATACAGAATTGCATACAGAAATAGACACCTCACTCAACAATGTAATAGGAGTGAAAGGGGGGAAGTTGGGGAGGATAGCTAAGGGAGAGATTCTTCCTAAGCAAAACAAATTCTAAATATGCACAAAAGTATTTCTAGCTCTTTTTGAAGTGGCAAAGAATGGAAATCTGAAGAGGTGTCCATAAGCTGGGAAATGGATGAACAAGTTATGGTAGACATATATGATGAAATACGATTGTGCCGAACTCTTAAGAGGTTAAGGTGTTGGAGGGAACATCAAGATGTATGTTGAAGTCCCTTAGTATAAAGACAGGAGATAGGATAGAGAGGAATTCCTCTTTGGCAGAGAGAAGGGAGAGTGGGCCATGTGGCCCAGAAAAAAGAGTGATCAGGACTCTAGAGGAAAGGTGGATAAGATACTTCCAATTTCCCCTCTTGTCTTTGAGGCAGAAGAAAAGATAGTTGTAAGCATGGAGGCATTGGATCTCTCAATGAGTGGGAGACAGGGAATGCATTTTGAAGTGAATGTACAAAGGTCTTTACCTTAGGTATGTGATAAATGATTCTTGCAACGAACTGTGTATGATAGTGGGATGTACATTTCAGGAGACCAACTTTTCTAACTTGGGATTGCCCATGTTGGTACTGTAGAAGAAAAAATACTGCTATTTAGACTCAAGTCTGTCAGAAAAATTTAAAATTTAATTTAACATTTACCTATAGCCAAGCCATTTCTAGTTTGGATAGATAGAAATGTCCAAACTGGCACAGTCCCCTCCTTCTACATGATTCTGCCCCGAGATGATGTGACATGACATTTATAGCTGCAGTTCTCAAAACTTTTGACCTGAAGACCCCTTTACACTCCTAAAAAATAAAAAATCAGCATTTCTATATGTTACTAACAAAATCCAAAAATAAACAATGATAAGAGAAAGTCCTATGTGTCAAATATTTAGGATTAATTTGCTAAGTCATATGAAAGATTTATATAAATACAATTACAAAATGCTCTTTACAGAAACAGAAAAAGAGTTAAACTGTTGGAGAGAAATTCACTGCTCATGGTTGAGCTATACTAATATAGCAAAAAAAAAAGATGATATTACCTCAAATTAATTTACAGGTTTTATGTTATTCTAATCAAATTGCCAAGGAAATGCTTTATAGAATTAAACAAAACAATAACAAAATCTATTTGGAGGAACAAAAGATCTGGTATATCAAGGAAAAGAGTGAGAAGAATGTAAGGAAGGATGTAGCATTATCAGTCTTCAAATTAGATTATAAAGTAGTAGTTCTTGAAACTATTTGGTACTGGTTTAAAAAGCCCAGAAAAATAGATCAGTGGAATAGACTCAATAAGCAAAAAACAGAAGCCCAATGTTTGATAAGCGTAAGAATATAAATTACTAGAGAATAACTCTCTTTTTGACAAAAATCTCTGGGGAAATTAGAAAGTAGTTTAGACCAACATCTTATCCTATATGTCACAAATAAGCCCCAAATTAGTATTTGACCTAATAAAAAAAAGTCACACAAAAGTTAGAATAGAAGGAGGGAAATTTTTTTTTCAAAACTAGGTCTAGGGGGAGAATTCCTAACCAAATACATACATACATACATACATACATACATATGATATAACAGAAGACAAAATATATAATTTCAGTTATGTAAAATTAAAAAGCTTTTGCATAAAATAAATAATAATAATAGACTTAGAATAAATAAATAATAATAATAAATCATAATAGACTTAGAAGACAAACTTAGGGTAATATTTGCATCAAGTATCACTGATAGAAGTCTGCCATCCAAGATATGTAGGGAATTGACATATATAGCACTGAGAACCATTCCCTAATACATTAGTGGTCAAAAAGTATGAACTTTTCAAACAAAGAATTACAAACTACAAACTATTACATGAAACCATGTTCCAAATCATTAATACCATGAGAAATACAAATTTTTACCTCACATACTCCAAATTGGTGAAAATAACAAAAATGATAACAGTCAATATTAGAAATGCTGTGGAAAGACAAGAATAATGGTACAATATTGATAGAGCTATGAACTGGTCCAACTGTTCTGGAGATCAGTTTCTAATTGTCTAAGAAAAGTGGTTAAATTGTCTATATTCTTGCATCCAACAATGTCACTACTGGGTATATACCTCCAAGGGAGTTGGACAGAAGCAAAAGTTCAATATATAATAAAATATTTATAAAAGCATTCTTTGTGGTAGTAAAGAACTAGAAACAAAGTGAATATTCATTATTTGGGGAATAGCTGAAGAAACTGTAATATATGTAATGAAATATTATTCTGCTGCAAGAAATGATGAATAAGAAGAATTCAGAATATTTGTATGATCTGATGCAGAACCAAAAGAAAAATGCATTCAATAATCACAACAATGTAAATGAAAAAGTCACTAAAAAGAACGGCACCTCTGAGTAACTGAAAAATCAGTGATGGTCCCAAAGAAGAGATAATGAAATATCTCTCTCTTTTCTTTGCAGAGAAGCCAGAGAACTGCTTGGGAAGAATGGTGCAAACACTGTCATATGTG
Source organism: Vombatus ursinus (assembly GCF_900497805.2). Taxonomy (NCBI): domain Eukaryota; kingdom Metazoa; phylum Chordata; class Mammalia; order Diprotodontia; family Vombatidae; genus Vombatus; species Vombatus ursinus. Next base: position 3,941,108 of record NW_020948739.1, read on the forward strand.
TTATTGTATGAGATGTTTGTTTAATTGATTTATTTGTTTTAAATTAGACTTCAATCTGCAGGGGGGAGGGGCAAAGGGGCTTTATGCCGAGAAATTACAATAATTTAAGGCAAAGGCATCAATACTGCATATTTTAAACCATATGCCTAGGACTGTACTTAGAATAGGATGAGCACTAATTCATATTGCTAAACCATTGTGACACTGCACTTATTTTTCTTGCCTCTCATGTAATTGCTTTGATCTCCTTACTCTATTGTCTCTTCCCATCTCTTAAGTGTGCTTCTGTCCATAAGACCTAGTACTTCACCCTCTGCTTTGCACATCTCTAAACCTTCTATGGTCTCCCTCTCAACTATTCCCATCGTTTCAGCCATCACCTCTACATGGATGGCTCTCAGATCTATATACACAGCCCCGACCTCTTTCTTGAGCTCCATATTTTAGTTACTTATTGGACATATACATCTCATTGTCACCTGAAATTCAAAATATCCAAAACAAAACTTGTTATTGATTCCCTTTAAACCAGCATCTCCTCTGAACCACCCTCTTTTTTAGCAGGAATCCTGTAATTTTCGCAGACACTCAGTCTTAAAACTTTGTACTGGTGCTTGACTTATCCATCTCTTCAGGGCCAAGGTTTCCCACTGCATCCTGGGACATCTCCAATCATCCTGATCGATATCTGGTTACTGGACTCAGATGACTCTGGAGGAGAAAGTGAGGCTGGTGACTTTGAACAGTCCTCCCTTGTTCAAATCAAAGTCAATTGCAAGTAATGTCATCATCTCCTTGATGTCATGATCCTCTTTGAGAACAAAGGACAAATCACATAACCAAATCTTGCCAATTCTTTCATAATTTCTCATATCAATTTTCTCTCAATTTCCATTGTCACCCTCCAGTTCAAGTCCTACTTGTCCCAAGGCAACGCTATTACAATTATCTCCACATTTGTCTCCCTGTTACCACCAGCCTCTTCCCCTCTCCAATCATATTTCCAGTCATGTACTTGATCTCTTTCTCCACACCAGCCATGGTGCTACTCAGACCAGAAACCAAGCTCTAGAGGGTTTAACCGTTCTGGATATGTAGATATAGATATCTAGATCTAGATAAATACACATGTCTATCTATCTATCTACTTATTATTCTCTCCTTAACCCAGTTCCTATGAGAAGTTCCAGCACTACCAGCCCTCCACCCCCCCACCTTCTTCTACTGTAATGAGTCTTCCATTCATGTCTCATTTGTATGAGATAATTGTTCTCCCTACCCAATTTTATTTTTCAGAATCATCCCATCACACTCAACTCAGCCCCAAGTCTTTTATCTATATATGCTTTTTCAAACTAACCATGCAATGCTAACATTCTTAAGAGTACAGATAACATTTTCCCATGTAAGAGGAAACAGTTTGACCTTATTGAGCCTCTTATAATTGGTCTTTAATATTTACCTTATGTTCCTCCTGGATCTTATATGTTGAAATTTCCTTTGAGTCTTGTCTTTCTGTCACAAATACTTGAAAGTCTTTCAATTCATTAAATATCCATTTTTTAAAAAAAATTCAGGATTAAACTCAGCTTTGCTGGGTAAGTTTTTATTGTTTGTAAACCCAGCTCCTTTGCTCTTTGAAATACAGTGTTCCAAGTCCTTTGGTTCTTCATTGTAGAAGTTACTAGATCTTGTGTTATCCTGACTAGCTCCATAGTATTTAAATTGTTTTTTCCCTCTTATTGCTTGTAGTATTTTCTTCTTGACCTGAGAGTTTTGAAACTTGGCTATGATGTTTCTGTGAGTTTTCATCTTGGGATTTCTTTCATGTGGTGATCGGTGGGTTTTTTAAATTTCTATTTTGCTCTCTTATTCTAGAACTTTAGGGTGGTTTTATATCTTGCAATATAGTATCTATATTCTTCTTTTGATCACAACTTTCAGGTCATCCAACAATTCATATATTGTCTCTCCTTGATCTGTTCTCCAGATCAGTTATTTTTCTAATAAGATGTTTCATGTTCTTTTCTATTTTTTCATTCTTTTGATTTTGTTTTATTAATTTTTTGTGTCTTATAATGTCATTAGCTTCACCTTGCCCAACTCTAGTTTTTAAAGAGTTATTTTCTTCCTTAAGTTTTTGGCTCTCTTTTTCCAGTTGGTTGACTTTACTTTCATAATTTTCTTGATTTTCTTGGATTGCTCTTATTTTCCCCTAGTTTTTCCTCAACACCTTTTATTTGATTTTTAAGGTCCTTTTTAAGCTCTTCCAAGAACTCTTTTTGAGCTTGTGACCATTTGACATTTTTCTTTGATGTAGGAGTGGCTTTTTTTAACTTCACTATCTTCTTTTGAGTGTGAACCCATATCTTTTCTATCTCCATAGTAGCTATCTATGGTTCTGTTCTTTCTCCTTTGCTTACTAATATTATTTTTGTTATTTTTTAGCAGCTTATTATTATAATCAGGTTCTAGTCCCAAGGTGGGGGGAGTGGGGATGATGCCTCAAGCTTCAGGTTTTTCTTACCGTTGTTTTTTGAGCTTTGTCTTGGAGTCTGATATTGGGCACTCCTCTCCACTCCTGAGCTATGCATAGGGCCCCCAGCTATGCTGTCACCACAAATGGTCTTGTTCCTTGTGGTCCTTCCTGTGGCTGCAAACTTCAGCTCACCCCTCTACCCTGGAACCAAAACCAGGGCCTCGGCTCTCCTGCAAGTGCCTATAGTCAGCAGGATCCCACCCCTCTGCTAACACACTCACCAGGTGTGTGCTCCATCCTCCTCACCCACAGCCACAGCCCAGGGCCATCTGGTCAGCATGACTAGGCTTGGCATCCTGTGACAACTGTGGGTCCTTCAGTCTTCCCTTGCTCAACTATCCTATCCACACACTGTCCTGAGGTGAAATTTCCTGAAGGCTGCCACCTGACCCAGCTGCCCCTGGGACTTGCAGTTTGTTGATTCAGTGGAATCTGCCTAGAGGTGTTTGCGCTTCACTTGGCCTGAACTTCCATCCCTGAAGGTCAGGTCTTTCTGAAGATCCTCCCAAGCTATCTTAGGAGAACAACTGCATTATCCAGACTTTTAATTATTCTATCCCTCAAAGTTCACTTTGAGGTGATGTTTTACCTTGTTTGTGGGAGAATTTTAGAGAGCTTGGTATTTGCTGTCTTATTCCAAAATCTTCACAGAATCTTTTCTCAGTGGGAATTTCAGCTGGTTATTTCTAAGCAGGGTCCAGTCATGCTTTCACTATCTTTCCACTGGCCACTTCCCTACTGTGCTCATACTCTGTCCTTTCAGCCTTCTACTCCCACCATCTCTTTCCCTCCCCCCCCCCAATTTCTGGAGCCTTAATCAAATCAATACCACTATTTTTTTTTTTTACAGGAAAAGGTCTACTTCCCAAATGTTTCCACTAACCACTCCAGGAACTTTTCAAAAAAATATATTCCTGCTTAGCTACCACCTCCTATATGGATTGACTACTCCTATTAGAATGAAAGTTCTTAAAGTTCAGGCACTGTCTTTGCTTTTGTAATAATATCCCAATGTTTAGCAAAGTGCTTGGTACATAGCGAAAATGTTTTTTCATTCATTCATTTATTCATTTTTTCATCAATTCCATCCTCTACATGGTTGTCAGAATAATCTTGCTGAACTTCTACTTTACTCATCACCTTCCTTACTTAAAAACCTTCATTGCTACAGATAACAATGAAACTATTTAGCTTGGCATTCTAGGCCCTCAATAGTCTAATCCCTTTCCAACTTTTTCTTAAATAGCTGTCACCATACAAGTGTGAGGATTATATACAGCTAGAGACCATCTGGTCCAAGCTTGTCACTTTTTTTTTAATATAGAAAACAATATAGTTGTGTTTACTGTCAGACCTTGGGAAATCAATCAACAAACATTTATTAAGGGACTACAATGTGCCCCAGACAGTACTAGGATCTGTACCAGGAATACAAAGACAAAAATGAAAGTTCCTTCCCTCAAGAAAGCTAAGATTCTAGTTCCTTAATGTCCTAGGCTTCAGTTTCTACAACAATAAAATAAAGAGGCTGGGATTACATGATCTCTAAAATACCATCTAGCTCCTGAGCCTATGATCCTATAGGACACTCTAGAGAGAACCTAAGTGTCCCAATGGATGGAGCTCTGGCCTTAGAATCAGGAATGCCTGAGTTCAAATCAGTCCTCAAAAACTTACAAGCTTTGCAACCCTGGGCAAAACCCTCACTTGTCTGCCTCAGTTTCCTCATCTGTAAAATGGGGATAAAAAAGAGTTTTTGTGAGGATCCAATGAGAGAATATTTGTGAAGTAATTTGAGAACATTAAAGAGCTACATAAATGCTAACCTTGTTTCAAAAAAATTCGTGAGTTTGAACTATAGCACCTCCATGCCTGTCTTCCATGGGGATTTGTTTGATTCATGCTTCCATGATTCTCCTAGAAACATATGTCTGTCAAAACTGGCTCCATTTGCATTCTCAGGCTTTTGGTAAGATCTGGTCAGCACAACTCTAGCTCCTGGAAAAGAAACACTGTATATTATTCCATATATTGCTCAAGTCTCTCCCTTTAGCAGAATTGTGTTGTTCAGTCATTCAGTCTTGTCTGACTCTTTGTGACCCTGTGGCTCGTGCTGTCCAAGGAGTAATAAGCTTCATTTCCAATAAAAATTTCAGACACACAGTCCTTGTCCTCAGGAAACCTACAATTGATTCTCCATGTACAGATGCTCCTTGATCATAGGATTTAGAATTGGAAGGAACCTTAGACTTCAGTGAGTCCAACACCCTGATTTTAGAGAAAACTGAGATGCAAAGAGGTAATGTTACTTGTCTAATATTACATAGCTAGCAAATGCCAGAAGTGGGATTTGAACCCAGGCCTCTGATGCCAGATTGAATGTTCTTTCTGATATACAGTGGTGCCATGCTTTACACAGTAGGTATTCAATGCTACTGAGCAGCTGTATGAAGATGGAATATTTATTAATTGAATCACATTTTAAATGATAGTGGTGATAATTTTCATGTGCTTCTGAGTCCACATCCTTACTTCTGGCAACTAAGAAGTGTGCCTTTGACCAGCCTGACCCCTATGCTGGCCTAGACTTTTCTCACCTCTGCCTCTTGGAATCCTTAGCTTCTTTCAAAATTCTTTTCAAGTGCCTCTTCCTATGGAAGGATCCTTTCCTAATCCTCCCAGTTGTTAGTGCAATTCCCTCTACTTAATTTGTATTTATTTTGCATGTAGTTCATATTTACTTGTATGTATTCATGTTGTTTACCTCAAATAGAATGAAAACTCTGTGAAGAAAGGGACTGTTTTGTTTGTTTCTTTACCCTCAACATCTCACACAGTACCTGGAATACAGAGTTGACATTTAATAAATGTTTGTTGAGCTAATGTGAAGCATTCTCTCTGGGACGACTCCCCAACTTACATTTGAACTTATGGGATTGGTTACCCAAAAGGTGGCTATTACTTTTTCAGGTTCCAGGAGTAACTCAGCCCTCCTAATGCTATAAACTCATGAGCCCCACTTATATGCTTCTTATTAACAATCAGCCAACAGACTCAATTAGTCCTTCTTGTTGTTGAGTCATGTCTGGCTCTTCAGGACCCCATTTGGGGTTTTTTTGGCAAAGATACTGGAGTGGTCTGCTATTTCCTTCTCCAGCTCATTTTACAGATGAGGAAACTGAGGCAAACAGGTTTAAGTGACTTGCCCAGGGGCATACAACTAGTAAGTGTCTAAGGCTGGATTTGAAATCAGGTCTTCTTGACTCCTGGCGCCACACTCTATTCACTGTGCCACTTAGCTGCCCCCAATTAGTTCTTAGCAAAGACATTCATTAAAATGGCAAAGTAAAAATGCTAGTTAAAAATATATCATCCATAAACATGGAGCATGTTCTCCTAATAACATGTACAGTGGTGACAGGAAGTGTGGGTTCAAACTTAGAGCTCAGTGGTAGTAAGTACAAGTGTGGTAAAGGCAACCCACAATTCCTGGTACTTCAGGACCTGAAAGCACTTTCTTTCTTTGTAGAGTCCTCAGGCAGCCTCCCTTTGCTATAGCGGAATGGATTTCTCAGCTCCTGCTGTCAAGGGTCCCATTTCTCAAAATTGCTTCCTCTCTCTAATGACTGCCTTCCTGTCTTATCTGTTTCTGTGTCCTGATGGATTTAGTGAGTAACTCCACTTCAAAGCAACATGGCCCATGGAGGAAGGGAGAGGAGAGAGAAACTCACTCCTCCTGAGAAAGAGTGATTGCCTTTCAGAGGTCTGATTTTTCCTCTACTTCTGGCCCCAGGCTTAGAACTTCTATCAACCAACAAACTCTCGAGATTCTGAACTTCAGCCAAGGTTTAACTATTTAAAGCCCTCAGGGGCATAGCTGGCTGAATTGCTCATCCAATGGTTTTTCCTTTCTAGACTCAATCAGAGAGCTATTCACGTATCCCAAAGGGATCTGGGTGTAGCAGAATCTTTACAGTTAGTTTAACACCTCATTAACACCTTGTGATTACATTGGGGGTGGGGGTCCTTGGTCAAAGATCAACTCTCCTACAAATGAAGGAATACAAATACACATAGAAAGTCAAACAGATAGAGAAGCACAGAGAGTAGTCCTCAAAGGGATTTCCATTCCAAATGCTCTGCTTTGGTCTCAGGTTCTCTTTTCCAACTGCTAACATTAAATGATAGTTTGGGGGAAAAAAACCTCCCGAATAGTCAGGAAAATATACTGAAATGATGTAAGTCTAGCACTGGGAGGTTGGAGAAACACAAGGGGGAAAAAGATCTCTATACGTACAATTTATTTGCCAGATTATAAAATGTACTTTAAAAATGGGATAAAATCAACTGAAATTAAAGATATGGGCTCAATACTTCTGCTACCCATGCCCTGGACATCTCTGAGCTTGAGGCAGCTTCGGTGCCTTCTCTTTTCCTATAATGTTTAATATGTGACTTAGCCACCCTCCTGGTACTAGTTGGGCAGTTTGGGGGTAAATGAAAGCTTTGAATATTACTTTTCCAATACAAATTCCTTCTTCTCTCCATCCTTGGGGAAACCACTCTTATCAACAAGGCAAGCTCCAGGCTATTGGTGATGAATCAGGGACCAACAGTTTCTCCATGCTGCTGCCACAGCTCCTGCTTCATTTGGGGTGCTGGTTTCCTCTATGAGAGGACACAGGACACCTACCAGCTGCCCTTGAACCTAGAAAGATAGCCTTCGTTGCCCTTCCCCCTCCAACCTGGGGAGGGTCCTCACAAATGGGAAAGCATAAGGGAACTGGGCATATGCCAGTGTTTGCACCTGAGGAAGAGCTTTAGGGAGATCTAGGTGTTGCCAGAGAGGTCATTTTCAGGACAGGCCCCCAGGGTAGCCTGAAAAGTAGTCATGGCACTAAGAATAGAGATGTGTAGGCAGAATCATACTGGGAGGGGCCTTGCAGGCCTCTCATTGGTTGGAATGAAGATATAGGGCAGGGAAATGCACCCCCCAGCTGGCACATTTAGAAGATGATCTGGCCCTCTTCAGTATTTAAATCTGGATCAGAGAGAGTGGTGGAGGGAACCACAAGGAAAGACTGGGAAAAGAGGGAGAAAGGAAAAGAGGAGAAAGAGTGAGGGAAAGAGGAAAAGATAGAAGGGAAGAGAGAAGGAGAGAGGAAAAGAAAGAGAATGGGAAGAGAGAGAGAGGGACAGAGACAGAGACAGAGACAGAGAGATAAAGAGATAGAGAGAGAGACAGAGAGGAAGGGAAGGAAAGGAAGAGGGACAGGGAGATAGGGAGGAAGAAGAGGGGAGAGGAAGAAAAAGATAGAGATGGAAAAAGAGACAGCTGGTTAGATACAGGCTACAGTTGCTTTACTTCTTGTCTGGGAGGTTGGTTCAAGGGATGGCAGCCTCAAGGTTGGTTAAGAGTCTAGGAAGGAGAGTATCTTTAGCAGATCCCAAAAGAGTCCTGCCCACCCACACGCTGAAGCACCATGACAGAGATGTCCTGCCCCATCTTAACATACTTTTAAACCCAATTGAGGAGGCCAGAAATGCCTTCATTTTCCTCCCAGAATTTGAAAACTACTCAAGGGTAGCACACACAAACACACACACACACTTTTATTAATTCACTTCTGCACTTCTCCTTTCTTTTCCTCTTTCCCCTTCTGGGGAAGGACCTGGGTTCAAATACCACCTCTGATACTTTTCACCTGTGTTATCTTGGGCAATTTACTCAGTTTCCTCATATGTATGTAAGGGTAGGGTTCACCACCACTGCAACCAATCAATAGATGTGATAAAAATTTTAAATGTGATCTCTTTATGAGGTATAAATCTCTTTGGTCCTATTAAAAAAGAAAAAGGATGGTTAAAAAAAGAAATTATCTGAAAGGATCAGTTGTGTTCATTGAGCCTATGTATAAAGTCATACAGAGGGGTCCAGACCAGCAGTAGAAGATGTCAGTTTTGGAAATGAATATTCCAATTTGAGTCAAGTCCTTCAGAGGAGAGCTTTTCCCACTCTTTCTTATCCCCTCTTCCACCGACTGTGTCATTAGAGAGAAGAGATCAACAGAAGATGACACAACCCAGGCTGGAACAGAAAGAGTCATGCCAAGGACATAAACACAGATATAGATGAACACAGTAAGATAGCCTCTTGAGGGAGGAAGCAGTTTTAAGTCATGGGACACCTTAAACCAGAAAAGAATACCAGCTGTGAACTCAAGAAAGATCTTTCAGTAACCAGTCTAACTCTTTGACCACACATTTTTTCCTACAGAGGTGCATCATGACTATTATGCTTCAGTTTATGCTTACTCTTCCCCTGGATTCCCCATATAAAGTGCCCCAGGCTTTTGGGTGGGGATATGCTTTCTTCCAATTGTTCTTACTATAGATATACCACTTTTGTAAATACTGAACTAAGCTGGATCCACTATCCATGTGGATGAGATCATTGTTCCATCTGAGTGTTTGAGTACTAAGTGAAAAGCTTTTAGGGGGAGCTAAGCTTAAATAAGACAAAGTCCCAGTCCCATGGTGTTTACATCATGTGAGCAGATCTGTATGACACATGCACAGATAACTGTGATATACATTAGAAGGCTGGGGACTGGGCCTGGGATTTCCTTCTTATAGGGACCTCCTAGATTAGGAAACTCCCACTACTCATGCAAGTTGGCACCTTCTCTGCAATTTAGAGTCTTAGAGAATTATCTGGCGCAGCATTTCTCAAAGAGCAGTCTGGAGACCCCTGGGGCTCCTGAGACCTTTTTAGGGGGTCCACAGCATCAAAACCATTTTTGTAATAATACTAAGATTTTAACATTTTTAATATAGTAAATGTCAATAGATAAAACCCACATAAACAAAAGGAGGTCCTCAATAATTGATAAGAATGTAAATAGGTCCCAAGGCCAAAAAGTTTGAGAACCACTGGTCTAGGGTATTGAGAGCTTAAGTACAACAATGATCCATAGCGGTACATCTCAGAGGTGGGATTTGAACTCAGGTCTTTCTGGCTTCAAGGTTAGCTATCATAATTTGTGGTGGTTGTTGTTCAGTCCTTTTAGTCTTGTCTGATTCTTTGTGACCCCATTTGGGGTTTTCTTGGCAGAGATACTGGAGTGGTTTGCCATTTCCTTCTCCAGCTCATTTTACAGATGATGAAACTGAGGCAAACAGGATTAAGTGGCTTGACCAGGGTCACACAGCTAGTAAGTGTCTGAGGCCAGATTTGAACTCAGGAAGATGAGTCTTCCAGACTCCAGGTCCAGCACTCTATCCGCTATGCCACCTAGTTGCTTATTTATTATAATCGATGTTAATAGATGACAAGAATACTGGAGAGCAAGGGCTATCTTAATTTGGAGGAGGAAAAACATGACTGATGGGCAAAAGTAGAAGGCTTTATAGAGGCAATAACATTGCCTGACTTTGAAAGCAGCTTCTAATGAGGTTCCTGGTGCCATAACGCTTACATCTACTAGGCAGATGGAAAAGGAAATGAAACCTTCCTTCTAGTGGCATAGCCAAAATCTGAACCCCAAGGGAGAACTCTGTTAAGGTGTACCACATTTAACATATTGCCCTCAGCAATAGCTCTGTTTAGTAGTTGAAACTCCATATAGAGAGAGCTGCATTACATTTAGGGCAGGTGGATGACACAGTGGATGGAGTGTTGGGCCTAGAGTCAGAAGACTCCTCTTCCTGAGTTCAAATCTGGCCTCAGACACTTACTAGCTGTGTGGCCCTGGGCAAGTCACTTAATCCTTTTTGCCTCAGTTTCCTTATCTGTAAAATGAGCTAGAGAAGGAAATGGCAAACCACTCCAGTATCTCTGCCAAGAAAACCCCAAATGGGGTCATGAAGAGTCAGATAGGACTGAAAAATGGCTGTATTTTTGGGGCAGCTAGGTGGCGCAGTGGATAGAGTATTGGCCCTGGATTCAGGAGGCCTGAGTTCAAGTCCAGCCTCAGAAACATAACACTTACTAGCTGTGTGACCTTGGGCAAGTCACTTAACCCCATTGCCTAGCCAAAAAAAAAAAAGGACTGAAAAATGACTAAACGACAACAACATTACATTTGTAGAACACCGTTAGACTTTGCAAAGCATGTCCCTGTTACAGGGTAATCAGGGAAACCCCCCTGTTCTACTGGATCTTGGGTCACTTCCTTAGAGATGTCTTTCAGACATTTACTAGCTATGTGACCCCAGACAAGTCATTTAAGTTCATTATACCCCACTTTCTCTCATGCGTGGCCAATTCCAGAAAAACATATCCCTGCCTCAGATATTTACTACCTATGTGACCCTGGGTAAGTCATTTAACTTCTCTTTGCCTCAGTTTCCTCATCTGCAAATAGAAGGGATTAGGATGGATAGCTTCTAAGGTTCCTTACAGCTCTCGGTGTATTCTCCTAAAATCCTTTGTGTTTTGATGAAACAGTGACTGACTCAAGCTTTGGGACAATAAAGCTGCCCTTCTCATTTGTCCCTTGGTCCCTGAGATGGAGCATGAAGGGGCCTCTATGGGGATTTTGTCACCATCTAGAGCTCTTGATCATCACAGTGATGAATTAGAGGTTACTGTGTAAATCCATCAGTGAGAGCCAGAAAGCATGTCTCTCTGGAAGTGGCCCAGTGTCCAGCAGATGAGGGGGAATAAGGACTTCCCTGTTTACTGCCATTACACCCATGATTGTTTGGTCATAAAAGTATTATTTTACATCTCAATTTTACAAAAGAATGACTTGAACTCAGAAAGGTTAAGTGATTTTTGGAGGATCACAGAGTTAGAAAATACCAGTATCAGATACAAATCCTATCCTATAGCTTGAGACAAGGACCCCCTGGGTCTCCTTTAGGCACTGCCTAGGCTGCCTGGCAGGTTATTATACCTCTAGGCATCTTCTTTCCCATCCCCACTCTCTTCTTGATCTCCTCCCCTTCAAAATTTCATTTTGAAGCACAACTTGACAAAATCTCCTGAAAGATCCTGGGTCAGAGGTTTAGGGACAATGGATCATAACAGGCTCCCAGCTTAGCTCAAAGGCAAGGCCCTGGCTTCAGAGGAGCCAAGGGCTTAGCTGGCCTCTCTCTCTCTCTCTCTCTCTCTCTCTCTCTCTCTCTCTCTCTCTCGTGTGTGTGTGTGTGTGTGTGTGTGTATGTCTTTGTCTCTCTCTCTGTCTCTCTCTCTTGGCAAAGAGTTTCAGGGCACATTCACCAGGGTCCTGGAAGTTGAAAGGGGAGACCCAGCCTGCAAATTCGCTGCTCCCAACTCCCTCATGGACTGTGAAAAACTGAATCCCCAGGGAAGTCAATGCTTGGTGGCCGGAGATATTTCCAGCCTGAGGCAACCTTCCAATACTGTCACATGCCTTTTACATCCTTGTACAAGTAAGTACTGTTTTGTCTTTTCGCTCCAGATCTGCCTATCAGAAATATAGATGGTTAGGGCCAGAATGCCCTCTCCTGTGATTTGGGGATGAGTAAGCTTATGCTATTGAATCCTGTGAAATGACTCTAATCTGATTCACTGGTAACCTGACACTTGCCCGGCTTGGCCCGGTGTAGTCCCAAAAGAGAACACGACTCCTTCTCCAAGGTGTTTACTGTCACTGATGGAATCACCAAGGAGGGCTTAATCCTTAGCAGAGCCAGAGGCTCTTGTTTTCTATATAATCCAGACTCCATCTGATGATATAAGTAAATAAACCCCAAGAACTCAGAGAAAACAAATCACCAATCCATCAAAATACTTGGTAAATTAGTTCAGCAGACTGGACCAGAGACACGCTCGATGAATCACCAGCACCCAGAGTAAATAAATGAAGATTAAGCAAAACTTGATTGGATCATGCTGAAGCTTGGCAAGTCTCAACAAACAGATCAGCTTGAAATCTCACATTAGGAACACATAATCTCATAAAATTTATGACTGTTATTGCTCACCACATATGTTTCTGGGTTACTGTTCGCTGGGCTCAGAACAAGCCACATTGCTGGGGTCTTCAGGGGCCTGCCTTCTTGTGCACGCTGTATTTCATGAGGGATGTTAAGTTTTTTTTTCTCTCTCGACACCCTTTGGCACCGTCCCTGGCCTGGCTCTGCCGCCCAGTGGGAACGAGTCAAGGCCCTTAAGGGAGAGGAAAGCTCCTGCCCTCGGTCAGGGCCCTTCTCAGGGTCCGGCTTCAAGCTTCATATTGGTTGTTGGAAGATGTCCAGAGATCAGCCACCTAAAATGATTAAAGGGATAGGAAACAGGGCTCAAGAGGAAAAAGAAGATTATGGGAAGAGGCTTTGGGTTATAGGAATAGAGAGCTAGAAGGAGTCTTAGGGCTCATTTAGTCAGCCTTTTCATTTTACAGAGGAAGAAACTGAGGGCCCAGGAGAGGAAGAGGCTTGTCTGAGGTCCCATAGCTGGTATGCAGTAGAGACAAAGCTTGGACACAGGTCTTTGGTAAAGTGCTTATTCACACACACACACACACACACACACACACACACACACACACACACACCCTTTAAATCAAGGAACTTTCCAACTTCCCATGAAAAAATATCAAAAGGATAATAGAACTAGTGCCTCACTAGATACTAGGGCCTCAGAGGCCATCTCATTCCACGCCGCCATTTTACATGTAAAGGTGATAAGCTGGTTTGGTGCATAATCTCTACATGGAAGAGGCTGGGGAGCCTGCTTGCAGAAAGTCTTGATGATGAGCACAGGAAGGATTCTGCTTCAGAATTTGGAGCATGCATACACACCCTATAACTTAACTGGTTCTGCCCTGCACCAGTAAAAGTGAGATTCTTGTTCTTGGTTCACCTTTTTGTCCTGGCTTTTTCCTCCATGGCTGCACTTGCAGAGAAATCATGCTAAAAGAGGAGAGGACTTAGCCCTTCTGCATCTAAGTCCAATATATGGCCCTTGAATATACACTTCTTCTGTTCTTGCTGGGCCTTCGCAGCAAATATTCCTTTGTAAATGCTAATCAATGTTAATTGGTTAAATGGAACTAGAGTACTAATCAATGACAGTTGGCTGGGAAAAACACCCCAGAAAGGGGGACTTGAGCCAATAGCTTTGGAGAAAGATACCCTAAAGCCCTCTGGGATATCCCTAGAACCCTGAGAGTGAGAATATAGCCAGCTTCATTCTGGAAGAGTGAGTGCGGAGTCGAGCTACAGATAGATGAGGAAACTGAGGCCAGGGAGGCTAAATGATTCGACCACACAGATAAGAAGTATCTGAGGCAGATTTCAAACCCAGGAAGGTGCTGATTCTCTATCTTCACAAAGGAGAAAGCTTTTGGTATGTCAATCCTTCCATAGACCTAGGATTTCATTGACTGTTACTCTCTTTACCAACATAGATAGCAACCTATCCATACTTTCTCACTCTATGTGGTTACTTCAATCTCCTCCCATAAACTTTATAAAGGCTCCACAAAATTCTGCTAAGGACTAATAATAGGCAGTTAGGTGGTACAGTAGGTAGATTGTCAGACCTAAAGTCAGGAAATCCTAAGTTCAAATCCTACCACAGACATTTAATAGCTGTATGACCCTGGGCTAGTCACATAACTCCTCCCCATTTGTAAAATGGGGATAGCAATAGCACCTACCCCCAATAGCTGTTGTGAGGATCAAATGGAGTAATATACAAAAGCACTTCACAAATCTTAAAATGCTATCTAAATGCTAGCTATCATTAATAATTATCTATTATTAGGTATTTATAATCAATTAGTAAACATATAGCATAATTACTATCAATATTCTTAAATAATTATATATTATAATGATTAGTTATATAATATTATAACAAATAATTGTGAGGGATTGTCTGATGTTGGCTACATGCCACATGGGGGTTGTGGCAAGATGGGACAGGTGTGAGGGATTGTCTGATGTTGGCTGTGCCACGTGGGGGTGGGACGGCAAGGAGGAGGGGCTAGGAAGGTATAAAGCGGGGGTAGGGATCGGAGCTCTTTTTCTTGCTCCTGCTCGCTGGCTCCTGCTCTCTTGCTTTCCTGCTTGGCCTTGCTGTGATGGTTTCTGAGTAAAGTTCGAGTGCTTGCACCTCCTGATCGGCTCGTCTCTATGTTTATCTGGGTGGGCTCCGAAGACTGGTATGTGTGACCCTGGCTGCCTGCTCCTATTAGGAGGAGAGTGCACGGCGCAGCCGGCACAAATAATAACTAACATTTATATAAAGTTTTAAAGGTTGAAAAATGCTTTACATTTATTATCTCATCTAATCTTCACAATCCTTGAAGGTATTATTCCTTTTTTTACAGATGAGGAAATTGAGGCTGATAGAGATTTGTGACTTGCTCAGGGTCACACAATTAGGAAGTGTCTGAGGTAGGATTTGAAATCAAGCCTTGCTGTCTACAAATTCACTGCTCTGGATATTAGTGTATCTGTCCATCTGTTATCAGAATGAATCATTGCTGGACTTGGAGTAAGGAAAAACATGGATTTATAGCTCACCTCTCAGTGCTTACTAGTAATAGGTCCATGGACAAGTCATTTAACTTCTCAGACAATTCTCTAACTTGCAGAACATTTGTTGATAGGAATTGATTTGAGAGTTTTCCTCAATGAGAGTTTCCTGCTAAAGAAAACATACTTCTAGGACCTCCCCCACTCCACCCCACCCCTACCTGATAGTATTGTTGAGGCTCAGATGAGAGAAGATAGGAAAACAACTTTGCAAACTATAAAATATTGTATCAATTTCAGTTGTTGTCATTAATATCTGTATGACCTTGGTTAAGTCACTTAATTTCCTTGCCTTAGTTTCCTCATCTGTCAAATGAGAAGGTTGAACCATATAGCTCCTGAAGTCTATCTGACAGAGATACTATCTGTTTTGCTCCATGACCAGCCCACCTCCTTGATGAAATTTTTATATTTTCTCATTCCCAAGGCATAGCTTCAGCTTACTCACCCTCAGCAGGCATTGTCACATTGTTGAGTCATCTGCAATTTTGATTCTTCTGAGATCATGATGCTCTGAGAAACCAGAATGAGAAAAAATGGTTCAGAATTGCTGCCAGAAATGCTGACAACCAGAAGTCAGTAGACCTAGATTTCTAGGTCTTTGCTGATGGTACCTAGAGGTCAATGCTCTGTTTCCATCAGTCTTCTGCTCATCTTGGGTTCCATGAGCTGGGAAAAGTAGGCGCTTCAAAGTATAGCAATCTGTCACGTGGCTAAAAGGGGAAAGGTTGTTAAAAGGAAGGAAGATGGAAATGTACCTCCCTTCCTTTTTTGCTTAGGTGGGAGCCTCTGGAATAGTGCATATTCTCTCAAACTTGTTTGATAGAGAGTAGGGACTCAAGAGGCTATCTGGTCAAACCTCCTCATTTTACAGATGAGAAAGTTGAGACCCAGGGAGGTTGTGATTTGCCCGAGGTCACACAGATAGTAAGCATCAGAGGGGAGATTTGATCCCAGGTTCTTTCATTTCAGAGCCACTAAATCACACTGCCTCTGTGTTAGTTTTGCTAACCTGGTTTTTCCCTCTTTTAAAGACTTCTCTCCACTCTGCTCCTGTAGCTGTGCCTCATTTCAACTCCACCAAACAAGTTGCTCCTCCCAGGTTAAACTCATCACCTCTAATCTCACCACCATGCTGCTAACTCAAGCCTGGACTGGCGCTGCCTCCTCTCTTCTTTGATTGGAAACCTGGAATACTAAACTCCTCCAAATGTGCTCCTTAGAGAGGGTAGAAACTGGACTTTTGCGCACTCCTCACTGCTGCATCTGCTGCTTTGCCTGGTTTCAGCTCCACTGAACAAGGTGCCCCGATGCTGTATATCCCCGATCACCTACCTTTCCCCCACTCTCCTGACTCCTTTTGGGTGTTGTCTCCCCGATCTCTACATTCGATTGTGAGCTCCTTGAGGGCAAAAACTATCTTTCTTTTTATGAATTATATTCCCAGTGCTTAGCACAGTGCCTGGCACCAAAGTAGGTGCTTAATAAATGTTTATTGCGTTGGATTGAAGTCTTTGGGTAAAACAGAGAAATAGGTGTGTTTAGAATGAAGTTGCTATGAAAACAAACAATATCAATAAAAATTAAAAACATACCTACCCCACCCCCCAAAAGAATGGTATGCAGACAAATGGGAAGGTACAGCATAGATAATTTTTCATGTAAGCCTTGGACCTATGTGTTCTGAATACAGTGCTTTGCTGTATTTGTTTATTCTGCTTTTCTTACCTATTTGAAACCTGCCAGGCCTTAGACTAGCATCATACCCCTTTAATTCTATTGTGTTTTCAAGGGCATGCTGAAGTTAGCTTGAATCAGCTAGCAAGAGCTGGTTGTTCAGTTCAATTTTCAGTGTGATCATTTACACCTCAGGAATCTGGCAAATGCTACAAATCAGGGCTTGATTTATTGTTTTGTTTGATTATTTAGACTTAAGAGAGTAATAGAAAAATGCTAATAACACAGAATAAACTCAAATGTGTCACATGTACAATTTTTTTTCTCCTGGAGAACCAATTGTTAAATACTTTTCAGCACACTCTGCTTGTGACCGCTATTTGAGGGGGGGTCCTGGCCATGCTGACTGTACTTGACTTCCTCCCAAGGACTTCTCCACCTTTTTCAACAGGACTGTTCTACTCCCCATGTTCTGCTCCCCTTTGTAAGCTATCTTCTCTTGTTAGAATATTGAGTTCCTTGAGAGTAGGAACTCTCTTGCTTTCTTGTTATTTGTACATGTAGCATTTAGCACAGTGTCTTGAACACAGTAAGCCCTTAATAAATGCTTACTCTATCTATCTATCTATCTATCCATCTCTTTCCCTCTCTCTCTACCTGTTTATCTATCTACCTATGTGTCTACCTATCTATCCATCTCTTTCTCTCTCTCTACCTACCTATCTACCTATATGTCTATCCATCCATCCATCTATCTCTATCTATCTATACCTATTTCTGTCTCTCTCTACCTACCTATCTACCTATACATCTATCTATCTTCCTGTCTATCTTTCTCTTTCTCTCTGATCTCTCTTTCTTTTTCTATCTACCTGCCTATCTATCTATCTACCTCTATGTCTATCTGTC
The DNA here is from genome assembly GCF_900497805.2 of Vombatus ursinus. Classification (NCBI taxonomy): domain Eukaryota; kingdom Metazoa; phylum Chordata; class Mammalia; order Diprotodontia; family Vombatidae; genus Vombatus; species Vombatus ursinus. Next base: position 3,958,746 of record NW_020948739.1, read on the forward strand.
CATTCATCTACCTATGTTTCTATCTCCATCTCTGTCTCTCTCTCTCCCTACCTGTCAATCAATCTTTCTATATGTCTGTCTTTCTATCTAACCCCCCCCCCCCCACTGCCACTTGAGGCCTTTAACTATACCCAAGGAGGATCAAGTGGCAGGTGGTGGCATTCTTTGGTTTGGAGAAACTCTGATCCTGCAAAGTGGGGTCTGGGCCATCCTCGTAAAATATTAATCCAATAAATGTGTAAGCTCAGATAAAAGTTCCTTGCCATAGTTGGGAGTATAGTATTTTATGTAGTCTGGAACTCCTAGACAATCAATAATGGTGAGAGTGTCAGGCCACTGGAACCAGCCATGGAATTTCTAACTTTTCAGATCATGGGGAAAAGGATAGATAATCATTGATCCTGAAAGGTTTAAACCTATTCATGTCTGAAGCTTCATAGCTGGTCTAAGAGATGGCACAGCTCCTCTCAGCTCCAGGACTTTAGGATTCTGTGTCAATTACAACACCAATGGAAGCTTGCCATAGAAAAAAATCATGGCTTATGGAATACAAAGACAGCAAAAAAATCTGAGACCTGACCAGTATCAAGGGCTGATTCCTGCTTTGAAGCCAATAAGCTTTGAAGGGCTAATATTACTGCTCAGTACCCGTTGCTGGTAAATCTCTGAAAAAAGGCATGATCTATAACTCGTCTGATGAAAGGAAGATCACTGGATCATTACATCTCAGAGTTGGGAGGGACCTCAACCCATTCCTGAACAGGAATCAGCCCCTTCAGCATTCCCAACGAATGGTCTTCTATGCTCCGTATGAAGACCTCTGGTGACAAGAAACTCATTATCTTATGAGGCAGCTCGTTCCACTTGGTGACAGCTCTCATTATTGGGAAGCTTTTATTCCCCCCAATAGTCTAACTTCCACTCATTGCTTCCAGTTATGCCCCTTGGGGCCAAGCAGGATAAATATAATCCTTCTTCCAAATAATAGCCTTTCAAATACAGGGTATTACTAAAGTCTTGGTGCAGTTTTAAAGCTTTAGTAGCTTAAAGGCAACTTGAAGACCACTATTATATTCCCTCTAAATCTTTTCTTCTCTAGATCAGAAGTTCTCATTTCTTTTTTTTTTTCAATTTTTTTTTTTTTTGGTGAGGCAACTGGTGTTAAGTGACTTGCCCCAAGTCATATAGCTAGTAAGTGTTACGTGTCTGAGGCCAGATTTGAACTCAGGTTCTCCTGACTCCAGGGCCGGTGCTCTATCCGCTGTACCACCTAGCCGCCTCCCCTCCCAAAAGTTCTCATTTTCTTCAAGTGATTCCTGGATGGCCGTGTTCTCTGGTCTCCTGGCTATACTGGCTATGCTCCTATGGATATGTTGAAGCTAATCAGTGTCCTTTCTGAATTGAGGCACTTAGCAATATCTGTACCCTATCTACCTATAGCCAACTTTTTGAGTCAGATCAGGTCAGATTCTCTGATAACCTCAGCTTTTCTCCTCTGAAGTGAGAATGGGGTCCTGAGTTCACCAAGAGTTATGGTTCTGATCCTTCTTCCCAGGCTCCCCTTCTTTTTTGATACTGATACCAAAGCTCCTTCTACCCTCAGGACAATAACTAATACTAGTATTTGACTGTATGTCTGCTGTGTCTGACTATAATGACTATAATAACGGCAATTACTTACATTTGTATTTACAGTTTACAAAGGATTTTCATCCACATGATCTTATTTAATCTGAAAATAGGACTGTGAAATATGTAATAATAGCTGACATTTATATAGCAGTTTAAGGTTTGCAAAGTGGTTTGCACATTTTTTCTTGTTGTTCAGTCTTTTCAGTTGTGTCCAACTCTTTGTCACCCCATTTCGGGTTTTCTTGGCAAAGATACTGGAGTGGTTTGCCATTTCCTTCTTCAGCTCATTTTGGCAGATGAGGAATTCTGGCAAATAGGGTTAAATGACTTGTCCAGTTCACACAACTACTAAGTGTCTCAGGCCAGATTTGAACTCATGAAGATGAGTCTTTCTGACTTCAGGCCTGGCACTCTATTCACTGTGCCACCTGGCTGCCCTGGTTTGCATATAATATCTCATTTGAACCTCACAACAACTCTGTGAACTAAGTACAGCAGGTATTATTTTTGTTGTTATTCAGTCATTTCAGTTTTGTCCAAGTCTTTGTGAAACCATTTGAGGTTTTCTTGGCAAAGATACTGGAGTGGTTTGCCATTTTCTTCTCCAGCCCATTTTACAGATGAGGAAACTAAGGCTTTAAGTGGCTTGCCCAGGGTTACACAGCTAGTAGGTGTCTAGGACCAGATTTGAAATCACAAAGATGGTTTTCCTGATTTCCAGCCACTGTGCCACCTAGCTGCCATGGTATTATTGTCCCCACCTTATAGATAAAGAAACCAAAGTTCAGAGAAGTGACCTGCTCTTAATCTCATGGTTAGCAAGTGTCAGAGGTAGATTTGAACTCATGTTTCTCCTAGCTCTAAGCTCCATCACACTACCTCTCAGGTAGGACAACTATTATTATATTCATTTAATAAATGAGAAAACTTTGGTTCAGAGAGGTTCTGAGAAATATGAGTCATACAGTTAGGATGTGAAAAATTGAATCATAGAATCTTAGATTTCAGAATAACTTACACACAGATCCTCACCAAAAGCATGAACCTCATCTATAATTTTCTTGACCAGTCAGAGGCATGGTACTATGGTGGAAATAACCCTGGAGTTGTAGTGAGAGGACATGCCTTGGCCCTGTTATTTTCAATCTGTAGGACTTTAGGTAAGTAATAACCTCTCCGTATCTCAGATTCTGTTGAGTATGATGAGTTTATAGGACCCATCCAACCCTAAATCTAATTCTTCATCTGGTCCTTTAAATAATCTAGCCTCTGCCCAAAGACCACCAGGGAGAAAATGTGCATAAAAATCATATTTAAACCTGTGAAAGCTCCAAGATAGGATGTGTAGAAAGAGGCTAAGGAAGGTTTGAGAAGACAAGAGTCCTGTTTTCTAGGGGAAAGGAATGTATAGTCTACTAGGACCTCAAGATCTTTTTCACATAAAATACTTTTCAGACACATTTTCTCTTTCTTGTCATTTGTTTTTGAAACCAAATATGGGACTTTATATTTGTACCTATTTGATTTAGTCTTCAGGTCTCAGTTTTGATCTTTTTCAGTACTATTTCTAATAATAAAAACAACAACAATACTAGCTAGCTTTGATGTAGTGCCTACTCTGTGCCAGGCACTGTGCTAAGTGTTTTTACAAATATGACCTCCTTGGATCCTCACAACAACCCTGGGAGGTAAATGCTATTATCATCCCCATTTTACAGTTGACAAAACTAAAGCAGATGGAATTGGAGTGTGCCCAGGGTCACGTAGCTGGTAAGTGTCTGAAGCTGAATTTAAAATCAGGTCTTCCTGCCTCCAGGCCCAAAACTCTATCTACTGTACCACCTGGTCATTGTGGTTGTTCACATGTCCCACTCTTTATGACCCCATTTGAGGTTTTCATGGCAGAAATACTAGAGCGATTTGTCATTTCCTTCTCCAGCTCATTTTACAGATGAGGAACTGAGGCAAACAGGGTTAAGTGATTTGCCCAGGGTCACACAGCTAGTTAAGTGTCTGAGGGTGAATTTGAACTCAGGTCTTCCTGACTCTAGGCCCAGTGTCAGTGCTCTATCTACTGCAGCATCTACCTGCCCACTGTACCAACTAGCTACCTCTAATTCTATTGTCTAATGTATTTGTTATCCTTCTCAGCCTTATGTCATCTATATATTTGATTAACCAAGCATCTATGCTTTCATCCAAATCATTATAAAACACAAAAATAAATAAACAGGAGGGAGAACAGAGGCCTAGATACTTCACTATTAACCTCTGTCCATACAATTTTGGGGTCCAGTCCGTCTGCCAGCCTCAAACATACCTGACTGTACCATCATCTGTCTAGTCCATATACGCTCATCTTATTCACAAAGATAATGTGAGAGACCTTTGTTTTTGTTGTTGACTTGTGCATTCATGTCCAATTCTTCATCATCTCATGGACCATAGCATGCCAATGTTTTCTATGGGAGGTTTTCTTGGCAAAGCTACTGGAGTGGTTTGCCATTTACTTCTTCAGTGGATTAAGGCAAACAGAGGTTAAGTGACTTGTCCAAAGTCACACAGTTAGTAAATGTCTAAGGCTGGATTTGAACTCAGATCTTCCTGACTCCTGGCCCAGTGCTCTATCCACTGAACCAGCTAGCTAAAGTGAGAGATGTTAGGCTTTGTCAAATGACTTGCTGAAATACAGGCATTCTATGTCTGTAGCATTCACCTAGTCACTATGTCAAAAAAATTTTTAAAAGAAAAAACCCAAACTCAACTAAATTGTTTTGATGAATCTATGCTGGTTCTTCGTGATCATCACTTCCCTTTCTAAGTTCTCAAAAACTACCCTTGCCATAATAATCCCTTGCAATTATCATTAGAGAATATACTAAGAAGCAAATGACTCCTTGTTGAAGGAAATTGAAGGAAAAGTTTCCATATAATATCCTGAAAAAAACAAAAAGACTGATTGGCAAACAGTAATTATACCTCCCGTCAAGCTGAACTTAAGCATCAAAGAAAATAATTGGACTTTCAGCCAAAGGGAAGACTTGGAGTCATTCTTTCAAAAGTACTCAGAGGTCAACAGGGTATTGAATATTTAAAGTGATCAGACGGAAATGCAACACTAAGAAATAAAATGTTTATTTTTGTTTGGCTAGGACTAGAAAAGACCAAAAACGTGTTTTGGAGGTGGCGGGGGGTGGGTGGGAAGAGGAGGTATTTCTTTTTGTGTTTTGATTTTCTTTAAAAAAACAAAAACCTTACAAACAATCTGAGATGTTGAGGAAGCAAAGAAAACATTCATAGGCTAATGAATTCAAGAAGCAAATATAAGGAAAATTAGGAATAGTGAGAGGAAAAACAGAATATCACAAGGTAGAAAATTGTATTCTTTCAGCATTCTTTCAGTAAATCAGCATTTTTATAGGGTAGAATATTACTCAATCAGTCAACAAACATTTATTAAGCTTCCATTGTGTACAGATACTGCTAAGACTAACATAGATACCAAGTTTAGTTAAGAACTAGTCATAGGATCATGGGATCACTGATTCAGAGCTGAAGTGGACCATAGTCAGAAACACATTTATATTATAGTAGGACACTGAGGCCCTGAGATTTTGAGATTTTGATATTTACACATAGAGTCAGTGGTAGACTAGAGATTCAAACCCAGATACTTTGATTCTAAATCCAGCTCTCTTTCCATTGCTATTCCCTAAGTCCTTGTTGAACAAACAACTGTCATGTTTTGTTGATTTTGCCTCTCCATCATTTTTCATATCCATCCCTTTCTCTCTACTATAGTTTGTTAGTTAATGACATTTCATCTGGATTTCTGTTTTTTCAGTTTTTTGATTTTGTTGTATTGTTTCTTGTTGTCTCTTGGAATCATTAGCTTCCATTTATCCAATTCTAATTTTCAAGGAGCTATTTTCTTCAGTGAGGTTTTGTGCTTCTTTTAACAAGGTGCTAATTCCCTTTTTATATCTTTCTTGACTATCTCATTTCTTTTCCCATGTTTTCCTCTACTGCTATTATTTGTTTTTTTATTTTTATTTTTTTACTCTTTTAAAAATCACTTTCTTTAAATCTCCTAGGAATTCTTTTTGGGTTCATGTCCAATCTGCATTTTCTTTGAGGCTTTGCTTGTAGATGCTTTCAATTAGCTTCCTTGTTACCATTACTATTTTTTATGGTCAGGTTCTTTTTTTGTTGTTTGCTCATCTTTCCAGCCTATTTCTTGACTTTGACCTTTATGTTAGTGTTGAGTTCTGCTTACCTCTCAGAAGGATGCCACGCCTGAACTTCTGTCTTTTCATATCTTTTGGATGCTTTCATAGCTTTGTCTGGGAGCCTCCAAGTTTTTAGTGCTTCCAAAGTGGTGTGATCCAGGGAGAGGTCTGTTCACTGCCCTCCCAGACTGTGTTCTGTAAGTTGGGTCTGTTGGCTTGTGTATAGTTGAGTTTTAGTAGACTTCTGCTAATCTCAGTTACTGTTAGCCAACTGGGAGGTTCTTTGGGTTCAGAACAACTCAACTGATGGCTCCCACTTGGTCTAGGTCACTCCCACCCTAGTATTAAATTTCAGGCTTATATGCTGGCATAAAGGCTAGAATTGTTGCACTTTGTTCCTGGATTCATAAATACTACATTTCCAGAACTTGTTCTATGTTCAGTATTCAGACCCCTACCGGCTCTTGACTGCTCCTCTTCATTCTGGATCTGTGACTAGGAACTAGGTAATGAGCAACAGAGCTGCCATATGGCACCTATTCCTCCACCCAGTGCTAATTCAGGGATCTCCTGGGATCTCTTTATACCTCAGTAATTGCTATTCTGGTGCTTTGTCTCCATATTCTTTCTCTCCATGGATTCTGGAATGTTCCTTGACACTGTGAGCACCATGTGCTCCTGGTCCCAGCGAACCTCTCTATCTGTCTTCCTAAGATGCCCTGGGCTAGAAAACAATTTCACCCTCTTGATTTCACCCCTCTGTCTGGATTTTTATAGGAGCCTCCTAATTGGTCTTCTTGCTTCTAGTCTTCCTGAATTCTTTCCAATTCATCCTACAAATAGCTGCAAAAATAGATAACCTTCTCAGACCTGGGTCTGACTATGTTCTCAGACATCTTCAGTGGCTCCCTACTACCACTAGGGAAAAAACAGAAGCTCCTCAATCTGACATTTAGAGTTTGCCACATCTCAGACCCAATCCTGTTTCACATCACTTGTCTTGATGATATAGGTAAACTTAACTGCTGGCTGTTTTACTTTTCCACTGCCTCTCTTCCTGATGTTCTTCTGGAGGGCAGAGTAGGAGGAAAGGGTACTGACTTTTGCCACACGTCTGAGATCACTGAACTTGCAGAGCTTTCGGTCTAGTATGAGGATAGGACACACACATATAATAATCGTAATAGCTATTGTTTATACAGAGTTTTAAAGTTTGCCAAGTACTTTGAGAATGTTAAGTAATTGGATCCTCACAACAACCCTGTGAGGTGGGTGCTATGATTATCTCCATTTTACAGATGAAGAAACGGAGACTGAAAGGTTAAGTGACTTGCCCAGGATCACACAGCTAGCACATGCCAGAGGCAGGTTTTGAACTCAAGTCATCCTGACTCCAAATCCAACACTCTATATACTGTACCACCTAGTTACCTAGAAATAGCTATGACACAAAATAATAGATGGTAAGCACATTAGTAAGTTACAACCTGAAATCTGTGGGAAATCCCACTGTCTGGGTGACTATAATTTTCTGTGTGTGTGAGTATGTGTGTGTGTGTGTGTGTGTGTGTGTGGTGTTTTTGTTCTTTTAATATACATTCTCTACTTAAGACTTTTCATTTGATTTTCAGAACCATTCTCTAGTAACTTAGCATTGTGTAGGAAATTTGTGCTACTAAGCTCTCTCTCTCTCTCTTTCTCTCTCCCCTCTCTTCTTCTTCTTCTTCTCTCTCTTTCTTCTTTTCTCTCTCTTCTCTCTCTCTCTCTCCCTCTCTCTCTCTCTCTATCTCTCTCTCTCCCTCCCTCCCTCCCTCCCTCCAGTGAGTTGATGGTTGGGGTGTGTGGAAACTGCCACCCTCTGGACTTGGTCAATGGTCCTTATCAATACAACTCAAAAAACAATAATTAAGTATTCATTGTGTGCAAGGGACCATGCTAGACACTGGGCAATCAAAGAGGAAGAATACTCTCTGCCCTCCTTCATGGAGTTTACATTCTGTTGGTAGTTATAGTACATACACAGATAAGTAAATATATGGTGGAGAAACATTAACAAGTAGGAAGATCATGAAAGGCTTCTTGGAGGAGATGGCATCTGAACTGAGCCTCGAAGGAAGCTTAGGTTTTATTAGGCAGAGGTGAGCAAGGAGTCCATCACAGGCACGAGGACAGCCAGTGCAAATGCATAGGAAAAGGGGTGCCAATGCATGAGAGATGGCAAGAACACCAGGGTTGCTGGATTACAGACTCTGTGTGTGTGTGTGTGTGTGTGTGTGTGCGTATGTGTGAAATAAATTGTAAGAAGCCGAAGAAGGTAGTATAACTGCAATTCCAAAGCCCATTGACATGGGACTCCCCTCATTTTTGTAATGAATGCCATACCCTTTGTGGAGGGAGGGGTATGGAGTTGGAGAGAGAGAGAGAGAGAGAGGGAGAGAGAGAGAGAGAGAGAGTTCTTTAATACTCTTCAGATATCAAATTGCTTCAGGTACTACAGTCACCTTGGGCAGTTCTGGCTTCCAGCTTTGAGAAAGAAGATGGAAGATGCTAACCCCACTTCTGGTTGCTGAAGAAAAAGAGTAGGGGAAGAAACTGGCATGAGAGGGAACACCCCCCCCCACACACACACACATTCTCTTTCTCTCTTTCTCTCTCTCTCTCTTAATCTGAGTTATCTTCATCTGAGTGATCTTACTCCCAATGGGAGTTATCTCACTCTGTATTGTCTAGTAATATTCTCCTATGTATACTTTGATTTCTGTTTTTTTGCTGCCAATTTGGATAAATGGTTAAATGGATAAATGGATAAATGGAGCCTGTCTCTCTTGGTTAATTGCTATACGTGTGTTCATTTTGGAACTGGTGTTTGGTGAGAAGGAAGGCAAGTCTGGGATGTAAAATTTAAAGTACTCCCACCCCCAATAATGAAACAGCAACCAGAAGTTAGCTTGAACCTGAAAATCATGTCCCTAGCCTAGACTACAACATTTAAGAGAGCACACAGATATAACTCTAGCCCAGTAACCCCTCTCTCTGATGAGAACAGAGTGGTGACCTCTGACCCCAAATCTTGCTTCTTCACCTGGCTGGAATTAATGTCTCCCTTCAAGAAGGGTGGTAGGGAGAAGAGGCTAGAGATATATATTTAGCCTCTCTTTGAGCTACATGATACCCATCCCACACACCCAATGCTACATGTTAGGGACAACCCTTGCAACACATAGACTATCGCTAAAATAGGAAGGGAATAAATTGTGAATTAAATGACAAATAGAGAATTTTTTCTTTCAGAGGTTCTCAAACTTTTTGGTCTCAGGACCCCTTTATACACTTAAAATTATTGAGGGTACCTCAAAGAGTTTTTCATTATGTGGGTTAAATCTATTTATATTTACTGCACTAGAAATTTAAAATCTAAGTATTATTTTGAAAATAGTTTTGACCTCGAGGACTCTCTGAAAAAGTCTCAGGGACTCCCAGCAGCACACAGGCCACATTTATGGAACTACTGTTGTATTTAATCATGGAGGTAATAGGGAGTCATTGGAGTTTATTGAGTAGAGGTATGACCTAGTCAGGCCTGTACTTCAGAAAAATTGATTTGGTAAATGAGTGGAGGATGGATTGGAGGTGGGAGTGACCCGAGACAGAGACCAACCAACAGGCTATTGCAATGGTTCAACCCCTTTGAGTCTCAGTTTCCTCATCTGTAAAATGGGGGGGACGGAGTGACTAGATGAATAACTTTTTCAATCTATGATCCCACGTGGGTATCTGTGAAATATTTTGATATTAAAAAGGAGTCCTAATGCTGAAAAACACTGGGGGCCACTGACCTAAAAAGAGGTCTCTTGTGGAGAGCCCTAGGGATCTGCCCATGGTTCTTTCAAATGAGATAGTATTTCTATATCATTTAGCACAGTGCCTGGCAAATAGCAAATGTTTAATAAATGCTTATTTCCTTCCTCCCTCCTCTTCTGTTCAACATTTTCACAAATAATTTGAATGAGAGTGTAGATGAAATGTATATCAAATATGCAGATGACATGAAGTTGTGAGGTCTAAGTAGAACATTATTTAAGAGTTAGGATCCAAAATGACCTCAGGTTGAGATATTTAAATTCTTACACTTGGGCTCGAAAAATCAAGTGCACAACTATGGGATGAGGGAGGCAGGGCTGGACGACAGCTTGTGGGGAATTTAATGCCCTGGAAAGCTAACATGAGTCGATATTGTGACATGGCAGCCAGAATGAGTTAATGTAATTTAGACTGCATTAAGAGAGACATAGTGTCCAGACTATAGAAGGTCATGGTCTCCAATGTGCTCTGCTCTGGTCAGACCACATCAGGAATATTGTGTTCAGTTCTGGTGTCACGTTAAAAAAGACATTAACAAACTAGATTTTATCCAGAGGAGGTGGACCAGCATGTTAAGAGGACTGGAAACCATGCCATATGTGGAATGGTTGAGAGAACTAGGAATATTTACCTTGAAAAGAAGTCAGAGGACTTGGCAACTATCTCCAAGTGTTTAAGAATCTGAAAGGCTGTCTCATGTAGACATGGGATCAAATTTGTTCTGCTTGAGCCCAAGGGCAGATCTAGAAGCAAGACAGCTGTAGGCAGGAGGACAGCAAAGCTTGTAAAGGCAGATTTCAGTTCTATACAAGGAAAAACAACGAGAGTTGGCTAGAAGTGGAACAGTTTGCTTCCAGTGTTAATAGATTCTGTATGACTGGAGGTCTTCAGAAGGAAATTCATCAGGGACTCAGTAAAAACTATACCTGGTTTATGGCTCACCCCTCTATAATTAGCCAGGCTGCAAGAACCCACCAACTCCTGCCTTGACCAAAAGGTAGGGCCAGAGACTTGACATCAGCCCTACCATTAAATGTATATCCATACCCCACTCTTCCACTTTCAACCTCTTTCTCAGGGTTTCATAACCAAAGCAATATTATGACAACCACATGGTGCAGTGGATAGAGCACTAGACTTGGAGTCAGGAAGTCCTGAGTTCAAATCCAGCCTTAGATATTTTACTAGCTTTGTGACCCTGGGCAAATTGCTGAACCTCTCTGTTTGCCTCAGTTTTCTCAACTACAAAATGGAGAAAAATAAAAGCACTCACCTCCAAGGATTGTTGTGAGGAGAAGAAAGGAAGGAGACAAGCGTTTTTAAAGTACTTACTATATGCTGTTAAGCTCTTTACAAATAGCTCATTTCATCCTCACAGCAACCCCAGGAGATAATATTTGTAAGGTACTTTGCAAACCTTAAAAGGGTTATTTGTTGTTTAAAGGGTTGTTTTCCAGTCATTTCAAAAGTGTCCAACTCTTCATGACCCCATTTGGGGTTTTTTTTTGGCAAAAATACTGGAATGGTTTGCCATTTCCTTCTCCAACTTATATTACAGATGAGGAAACTGAGGCCATATTTGAACTCAGGTTTTCCTGACTCCAAGCTCAGTGCTCTACTCATTATGCCATCTAGTTGCCTAAAATGGCTATAGAAATGTTAGCTGACATTGTCATCATCATCATCATCATCATCATCATCATCATTATTGCATGGGAATGGCATCTTGTAATTCCATGATATCTCACTCAGTCAACAATCAATAAATGTTTATTAAGTGCCAACTCATATGCCAGGCATTATCCAGGGTTGGGGAACCTGCGACCTTGAGGCTATGTGTGACCCTCTAGGTCCTCAAGTGTGGCCCTTTGACTGAATCCAAACTTTGCAGAACAAATCCCCTTAATAAAAGGATTTATTCTGTAAAACTTGGACTCAGTCAAAAGGTCGCACCCAAGGACCTAGGAGGCCACATGTGGCCTTGAGGCTGCAGGTTCCCCACCCCCATGACTATGCTGTCTCACATCTCTCAGTGTCAGTTTAATTCAAGCTCTCCTCACTTCTAGGCTGGACTATTTCAATGGCCTCCTAACTGATGTCTCTGCCTCAAGTCTCTCCCCACTCCGAACTAAAGAACTGAAGTGATTTTCTTAAAGTGTGAGTTGACTATTTCACTTGACTATTCAGTATACTCCAATGATTCCTTAATGCTTCTAGGGATAGGAATAGGAACTTGACCCATGATTTCATTGATCTAGGCAACTCCCAGCAAAGGAAACTTGACCAATGCAGGTTGACATCTCATTTATAAGAATTACCTAATGCACAGGGTTAAGTGATTTGCTCTCAGTCAAACAACCAGTTTGTGCCAAAGGTAGGAGGACTTGGAACCAGGTTTTCCTGGTATTGAGGCTGGCTCTGCAGCTACTACACATTGTCTTTAGGAAAAAATACATTTTATACCTCCTTTATTTGACTTTTAGGACCCTTCACAACCTGACCCCAACCTATCTTTCTTTTTTTTTTTATTAATTTTTTTTATTTTTAGTTTTCAACATTTACTTCTACAAGATTTTGAGTTCCAAATTTTCACTCCATCTCGCCCCTCACCCCACCCCAAGATGGTATGCATTCTGAATACCCCTTCCCCTAGTCTGCTTTCCCTGCTATCTCTTCCCCCCCCTTCCCCTTCTATTTTCCTGTAGGGCAGGATAGATTTCTGTACCCCATTTCCTGTATTTCTTATTTTCCAGTTGCATGTGAAAACATTTTTTTAAACGTGTTTTTTTAAACTTTGGGTTCAAAATTTTCTCCCTTCCTCCCTCCCTACCCACCCTCATTGAAAAGGCAAGCAACTCAATATAGGCTATACTTGTGCAGTTATGCAAAACACTTCCATAGTAGACATGCTGTGAAAAACTAACTCTATTTCCCTTAATACTATCCTGTCCCCCCATTTATTCTATTCTTTCTTTTGACCCTGTCCTTCCTCAGAAGTATTTGCTTCTGATTACCCCCTTTCCCAATCTGCCCTCCTCTCTATCATCCCCCTATTCTCTTGTCCCCTTCCCCTCCTATTTTCCTGTAAGATAAGACAGATTTCCATACCCAATTGAGTATGTATGTTATACCCTCCTTAAGTCAAATCCTATGAGAATAAGATTCATTCATTTCCTCTCACCTTCCCCCAGTTCCCCTCCACTGTAAGAGCCTTTTCTTTTCTGTTTTTTTTTGAGATAATTTACCCCATTCTACCTTTCCCTTTCTCTTTCTCCTAGTATAATTCTCTCACCCCTTAATTTTATTCTCCAGATATGACCCCTTCATCTTCAACTCACCCTGTGCCCTCTATCTATCTATCTATCTATCTATCTATCTATCTATCTATCTATCTATCTATCTATCTA
>NW_020948739.1:3971884-3974143 GCF_900497805.2 Vombatus ursinus
CTATCTATCTATCTATCTATCTATCTATCTATCTATCTATCTATCTACATACAGATATTTTTTTCCCTCCAGCTACCCTAATACTGACAAAGGTCTCATGAGTTACAAATATCATCTTTCCATGGAGGAATGTAAACAGTTCAACCTTAATAAGTCTCTTATGATTTCTCTTTCCTGTTTACCTCTTCATGTTTCTCTTGAGTCTTGTATTGGAAAGTCAAATTTTCTATTCAGCTCTGGTCTTTTCATCAAGAATGCTTGAAAGTCCTCTATTTCACTGAATTACCATTTTTTCCCCTGAAGAATTATACTCAGTTTTGCTGGGTAGGTGATTCTTGGTTGTAATCCTATCTCCTTTGCCCTCCGGAATATTATATTCCATGCCCTGTGGTCCCTTAATGTAGAAGCAGCTAAACCTTGTGTTATCCTGATTGTGTTTCCACAATACTTGAATTGTTTCTTTCTGGCTGCTTGTAATATTTTCTCCTTGACCTGGGAACTCTGGAATTTGGCTACAATATTCCTAGGAGTTTTCCTTTGGGGATCTCTTTCAGGAGGAGATCGGTGGATTCTTTCAATTTCTATTTTGCCCTCTGGTTCTAAAATATCAGGGCAGTTTTCCTTGATAATTTCTTGAAAGATGATGTCTAGGCTTTTTTTTTTTGATCATGGCTTTCAGATAGTCCAATAATTTTTAAATTCTCTCTCCTGGATCTATTTTCCAGGTCAGTTGTTTTTCCAATGAGATATTTCACATTGTTCTCTAATTTTTCATTCTTTTGGATTTGTTTTACAGTGTCTTGATTTCTCATAAAGTCACTAGCTTCCAATTGCTCTATTCTAATTTTTAAGAAAGTATTTTCTTCAGTAAGCTTTTGGACTTCCTTTTCCATTTGTCCAGTTTTGCTCTTTAGGGCATTCTTCTCTTCATTGGCTTTTTGGACCTCTTTAGCCATTTGGGTTAGGCTATTTTTTAAGGTGTTATTTTCTTCAGTATTTTTTGGGTCTCCTTTAGCAAGCTGTTAACTTGCTTTTCATGATTTTCTTGCTTCACTCTCATTTCTCTTCCCAGTTTTTCCTCTACTTCTCTTACTTGCTTCTCAAAATCCCTTTTGAGCTCTTCCAAGGCCTGGGACTGATTCATATTTTTCTTGGAGGCTTTGGATATAGGAGCTTTGGCTTTGTTGTCTTCTTCTGGTTGTATGTTGTGATCTTCTTTGTCACCAAAGTAAGATAATATAGTCTGACTCTTTTTGCGCTGCTTGCTCATGATCCCAACCAATTACTTGAGTTTTAAACTCTTTGTTAAGGTAAGAGTCTGTTTCCAATGTGGAGAATGTACTGTCCCAAGCTTTGGGGGTTTGTACAGCTGTTTTCAGAGATACTTCTAGGGACCTGAAAAGTGTCAGTTCTTCCAAGGTGGTATGATAAGGGGCGAGGTGTTTCCTCTCCACCACCACAATGAACTCCACCACGCAGTGCTCCTCCTCGCCCCAGGAACGCCCCTCAGAACTGTGACCCAGATCCAAGCACAGGTAAAGCAGGAGATCTCTGCCTCAGCCCTGGCAAAGAGATCCTTGCAATCCGCCTCTGATCAGCCACTCGATTCCCCTTCAGTCTGTGGGCCAGAAGCTCAGAAGCCAGCCTCTGCCCTCGGGGCAGCTGAGATCTAGCTTATTCTCTCACCACAGTAACAGACTTTTCCCACTGACCTTCTAAGTTGTCTTTGGCGTTCGTGGGTTGAGAAGTCTGGAAACCGCCACAGCTGCCCACGATTCAGTCCTCTGAAGCCTGCTCCAGGATCGCTGTGGCCTGCGTGCCCAAGCCGAATGCGCTCCTCTCCCAGCCCAGCGCAATATACCTTTCCAATCAGCCATCCAGTTTGTCTTGGGCTGGAAATTTGTTTTACTCTGGTTTTTTTTGTGGGTTCTACTGCTTTAGAATTTGTTTAGAGCCATTTTTTGTAGGCATTTGGAGGGATTTGGGGGAGAGCTCTAGCAAGTCACTGCTTTCCCTCTGCCATCTTGGCTCCGCCACCCCAACCTATCTTTCCAGCCTTATTATACATTACTCCTCTTCCTGAACTCTATGGTTTAGCTAATTTGGCCTCCTCTCTTTTCCTCACACATAGCACTCCATCTTGCATCTCTGTGGCTTTTTGCTGCTTGTCCCCACACCTAGATACATTCCCTCCTCATATCACCCCAAAGAGTCTCTCTCTCTCTCTCTCTCTCTCTCTCTCTCTCTCTCTCTCTCTCT
>NW_020948739.1:3974153-4006869 GCF_900497805.2 Vombatus ursinus
TCTCTCTCTCTCTCTCTCTCTCTCTCTCTCTCTCTCTCTCTCTCTCTTCCTTCAAGAGTCAACTCAAATACCACTTTTTACTGGAAGCCTTTCCTACCCCTTTGACTGATGGTGCCCTAGTTACCTTGGATTTATTTTTATTTATTCTGACTATACGTATGTGTGCATTATCTCGCTCACTAGAATGTATCTTTTTGAGAGCAGAGATTTTTTTTTTGTATCTGTACTCCTAAGACACAACACAGTGCTTGCTACATAGTAGATGTTTAATAAATATTTCTTGACTGATTGATAAAAATCTTCTACTCTCTAGCCTCACTCAGAATCCCTGTGAAGCCAAAATGGAAGTTCCCCTTTTTGGTCACAATACTCTACCCCTTTATAGCAATCCATGGCAATTCCATCCCTCTCATGAACCTATCCCACTCTGAGCTACCTACTCTTCATTATGTCCTCTAAAACCCCCATTCTATTATTAACAAACTGTCCTTCCTATTAAACCAGTGCCTTCTATCAGAAATTACTTTGTAAACATTTTGGTTTTAGTTTTCTATGAAGGTACTGTTTGTTCAATATCATGTAAACCCCTTGAGGGCAGGAACGGGTTTTTTTTTCTGTCTTTGTATGCCTAGAATCTTGCACAATCTTCAAAATATGAAGGGTGTTTGATAAATGGTTGAACTGAATAGAACAGAATTTAGGTAGTGATTAAGGTAGATGAGCTGTGGAATTCCTTCTAACTCTGAAGTTCATATTTTGCTTTCACTTCTATGAAACTTAAGAAGAAAATCATCATATGTAACCACTGACTTCTCTAGG
This sequence comes from Vombatus ursinus, assembly GCF_900497805.2. NCBI lineage: Eukaryota > Metazoa > Chordata > Mammalia > Diprotodontia > Vombatidae > Vombatus > Vombatus ursinus. Next base: position 3,974,973 of record NW_020948739.1, read on the forward strand.
CCACAGGTTCCTTACCTGTAAGATGAGGAGATTAGATTGAATGATCTCCAAGGGACTGTTGATCTCTAATTCATCAGCCCCTACAAATGGTAGCAAATCATAGAAATCAAATTATGGTGAGCCCTATTCTTTGGGGTCTCTGTGTTGAGCTCCATGTTGCTAATGGAGACTGTGTCATGTGCTGAAATTGATCATTGTTCTAGGCTATGCTCTTGAGGGAAAGTTCCTGCACCATTCCATTGAACTGTCTCAACCATTAACATCAATAACTGCTTGACAGGTTATTTCCTGACAGCTGGTGAGGAGTATTGGAAGGGAGGGGGTCAAGTCCCCCCAGCTCAGACTCAGCCATGTTGGAGGTGCAGTAGTTGCTTTTCATAAATCATCAGGCCACTCCACAAACGTGATCAGAAATGAAAAGCCACTGACTTTAATGGGCTATAAAGCCAAGAGCTAAAATGCAGGTTGCCATGGTTATGAAGGTGTGTTTATGGAGCAAGTTTTAAAGTCCAGAATAGCCACAAATGGAAAAGGAAGACCTCATTCTGAACTTGCCTCACCATGACTAATTCAGAGACAGAAGCCACTCCCAGACACAGCATCCTCTTCAGGGACCAGCATAGTTGGAGAACGTTGTTGTAGGGAAGATACTCTCTTGGTGGAATGTGAGAAAAGTGATAAGCTTTTTTGGGGTCCCAATGGAGTTAATTTACCTCTCCAAGGATTCCTGTAATGATACAGCCTGGCCTATAGCCACAATCTCAAGAAGCTAAATTTTATTCCAGCAAATGCAAAGAGCTGAAATTAATTCATCCCCTAAAACAGTCTGACCTTTGGGATAAATTGCCCCTCTGGAGCACATTACATACACACATTTGGCTGAAAATTGGAGATGGGCTGAAACAAGAGCAAAGCTCATTAATTCAGGAAGTCTCCTCCCTTCCCATTGAATCAACCTCCTGATTTCTTCCTAAATTACTTTGGGGGACCAAGGGAAAGAATCAATGATCAAAGGACAGTTACAAAAGACTGTAACCTTCATGAGAGCTTTAAATGATCATTTTTTTCTAAGAAGGTCTCACTGACAAAATCTTAAAATGGGAAATCAGGAAAAAATCCCAGTCTACTTGCTGGCAATGTTTCCTCTAATTAGGTTTTTTTTTTTCTTTTCAGATTTTGAGTGGACAGTCAGGCTGCATGAGCAAAAGACTACAAAGACAGAGAGAATATGAAAAGGGCTTATGTGAGAGTCAAATGCAACTTACAGCAGAGTTAATCTGACATAGACTTAATGGTATGCATAATCATGATTGTTGGAATACAGTAATTAGGCCCAAACTAGCAAATGGTTTGTAAATGACTGAGATTGCTATTATGCTTGTCAAGGCAAGGGAAGCATGGGGAGGGAGAGCCTCTGGAGGGAGAAGAAAGGAGAGCTGAACAGAGAATGAAGTTGGAAGAAAAGCACAAGGAGAATGGCAGAAAGAAGATCAAGAAAGGGGTCTGAGCAAGCCTGTATGGCTCATTTGTTTAGAGCAGCAGAGAGAGTGAGTCCTCCCAACAGAATCTATCCACTTAAGGCTCTGAGTCAACCAAATCATCTTGGGGGCAACAGAAGTCATTGAAATTGGCTAGGAATTATCTTTTGTTGTCTTACCAAGGTACCAATAGTACACGCTCTATACAGACATTCTTAACCTGATGTCTGGGAACTTGATGGTTCAAAAATATATGTATTTTTATAATTGCATTTCAATAGAATTAGTGTCCATTATAGTCTTGTGTATTTTATTTGATTCATTTAAAAATATTATTATGAGTAGGGGGTTTATAGGCTTTACCAGACTGCCAGAGGGGTCCACCATACACAAAAAAGTTAAGAACCCCTGGACCAGAGGGAGAGAAGTCTGAACAATCAAAGGTTTCAAACAAAGGCTGCACCCCTGCTAAATTCATTAAATTTATCAGAGCAATACTTGGGCCAATACTCAGACCATCCTCTGTTATCCTTCCCTCCCTTTCATTGCATGACCAGTTTACCTCCTTTTCTAGTGACACATATTTCTGATTATCACTCTTGTCATTTTTGCACAAAAGACATTGTTGATAATACAGGGCAATAACATCACAGAAGCATTTAATGAGGAGAGAGATGGTGGGCTCTGAATTCCTTGCTGCTAGAGAATAGCTATCTAGCAGCAAGGAATTCAGAGCCCACCATATCATGCCCTTTCAACATGGCTCCACTATCCTCCCTCCTTCCCCTCCCCCTTCACATATGGAGCAAGTCTCCAAGCTGAACAACATGTTGAAACAATCTAAATATGGGAAATCAAGCAGCTCAGATCCATAATTTCAGGATTTGGGATGCTAAGTGGAGTTGAGCATGAGCCATAAGCTCCAGGTAAATAGGGTTCAAGGGCTCCTCTACCCACCCAAAACCCCACTGTTGCTTCTATTCTCCAGTTATCTCTTCCTTGCCCTAAAGGGAGAATGTGATGCTGGGGCTTGGAAGGGTAAAATAACACATTATACTTCCTGGGAGATTTAAGGGATTCAAGAGAGAGGCTAATATTGACTACCCAGTTTTGACTATACATAATTTTTTGCCTCTTGTGCTGGCTCTAGAACCCAACCTACATGTGAGATTCCATTGAATATTTCACACTCCTTACACTCACTGGGCACCATGCATCTTTGCATTCATTGTGGTGTCGTCTTTAGTCTTGAGTCTTCTGAGAGTACGGTATTGGATGATTCACAGTCATATATCATCCCTGCAGCAATAAGGAGTTTGGGATCATTGAAGGTACAGTGACATTTCTCAGATGAAATCTATCCCACTCCTCCTTATAGTCACTTCTGGGCCCAGTTCCTGGTCTACCTGCAGTGTCTGCCCAAGACAAATGTGCTGATGGAATAAGTCAATGGGCTGCCTGCCAACTGCGTGCCATAATCTGGGTAATATGCATTTTTAATTTTCTTTGTTTTGCCAGTGCAGCTGGCTAGTCCAATCTCCTTTGAGGGACTGCACAAGTCATCTTGGAGGCTGTGTAGTGTGTGAGAGTGCAACACAATCAGCAGAATTAGATTTTATGAAATACAGGCATCTGGAGAATCCCACCATTGATAAGGAACAACAACAACAAAAATAATGAAAATGATCATAGCTAGAACTTATAGAGTGCTTTAATATTTCCAACACATTTTACATATGCTATCTCATTTGAGCTTCACAGTAACCCAGTGAAGGAGATGCTATTATTATGTCCACCTTACAGAGGAGGAAACTCAGGCAGACAGAGATTAAGTGACTTGCTCAGGGTCATGCAAGTATCTGAGGCTGGATTTGAATCCAGGTCTTCCTGAGCTGCCTACTTCTTATATTTGCCCTCTGTCCAGGACCATGAGATTGGCAGACCTTAGATGAGTATCCAAAAGGGCCAAAGTCTCCCACTGCATCCTGGCTCATCTCCAGTCATCCTGATTGATATCTGGCCACTGGACCCAGACGGCTCTGGAGGAGAAAGTGAGGCTGGTGACTTTGCACAGCCCTCTCTCCCTCAAATCAAAGTCAATTGCAAGTCATGTCATCATCTCCCTGCTGTCATGGTCCTCTTCGAGAACAAAGGACAAACCACTATTTTCCCAATCACTCAGCGCTGTTTTCTTCAGCCTGTCTTTGAACAAAATTGGTTCTCAATGGTTGTGTAGCTCATAGATTCTTGTACGATATCAGTATCTGCTACTTTGATGGGAGACATTTAAGGAGAGGCTTTAAAACTTCATTCTGCTCCACCAGGTCGAGAAATCTTAAATTCTCTGTATCTCACAGTCGTTTGTGAGACTATGCTGTAGAAAATCCTTGGTGAAAGCCTTGCTTACTTCCCTCTCTTCAGTGTGCATGTAGATCACTTTCATGAGTATTTTAAAGGGATGAGAATGTAGGCACATAAGTCAGTAGTTGCTAATATCTTCTCAGTTGCCTTTGTTTTTGGGAGGGGGGAGTAAGCATAACATCTTTTCCATTCTTTTGGAATCTTTCTTCTAGATCTCTTGAAAACTCAATCCTTGAGTTCCTTTCAAAATTTTTTTAAAGTTTTATTTTATCTTTTTTGGGGGGGGGGGGGGGAGGAAGGCAATCACAGTTAAGTGACTTGTCCAGGGTAGCTAATATGTGTCTGAAGCTGAATTTGAACTCAGGTCCTCTTGATTCCATGCCTGGTATTCTACCCACTAAGCCACCTAGCTGCCCCCTTTTTAAAGTTTTACTGACATGCTTTATTTTTACATAACAAACATTTACAGATAACTCCCACTTCATGAAAGGTCTTTTAACCGTTAAGTAGAACTAACCATATAGTGTTACCTCATCTGGAAATGCAAGCAACAATTTGCATCAGTAGTTCAACCCCTCCCCCCTTTATTATTTTTAAAAAAATAACAGAATTTTACTTTGTCTGCCTCTCACCCACCCTCACCCTGCTGGGGAAAAAAAGAAAAGAAATACAAATTTCTTGTGATAAATATGCATAGTCAAGCAAAATAGATTCTCTCAATGCCTGTATATAATTTGTGTCTCATTCCACATCCTAAGTCCATCTGGACAGCATGCTTCATCACCAATCCTTGAGAATGGCTGTTGTGTTGCTCATAGTTCTTACAGGTTTCAAAGTTATTTGTTTTTACTGTGTTGTTGTTATTGTATAAATTGGTCTCTTGGTTCTGCTCATTTCATTCTTCATCAGTTTGGAGAACTCCTCAAAATTATTTATTTTTATAATTGATATTAACAATATAAATTATTCTGGCTCTGCTCACTGGACCATGACATCAGGATGCTCATTCTGAATCAGTTCATATAAGCATTTCCATGTCATTTTGAAATTATCTATTTCTTCATTTCTTATACCACAACAGTACCATATCACATTCATATATAACAACTTATTCAGCCATTCCCCAATTGATAATCATTCCCCTAATTTCTAGTTATTTTTTTAATACCACTGCTGTATCTTTGTACATAGAGGATCTTTTGCCCTTTCTTTTATCTTTTTGGGGTATAAGCTTAAGAGTGTTATTCCTGGGTCAAGGGGCATGCTCTTTAGCGACTTTTTGTACATAAGTCCAAATTGTTTTCCAGAATGGAAATAGACCATTCGAGGGTCCACGAACGATGCATCAATGTACCTGTTTTCCCACAGCCTCTCAAACATCCCTTTCTATTTTTGACATCTTTGCCAACCTGATGAGTATAAGGCAGAATCTCATAATTATTTTAATTTGAACTTCTCTAATTAGTAGTGATTTGGAGCATTTTTTTTCATGTGGCTATCCAGGAATGGGGAACCTGTGGCCTTGAGGCCACAAATAGCTTTGTAGGTACTTGGTTGCAGCCTTTTGACTGAGTCCAACTTTTACAGAACAAATCCTTTTATTAAGGGGATTTGTTCTGTGAAGTTTGGATTCAGTCAAACGGCCGCATTTGAGGATCTAGAGGGCCACACAGGGCTTCAAGGTCACAGTTTTCCCATCCCTGGTAGTCTATTTTTTCCCCTTGAGAACTGTCTGTTCAAATGTGTAGACCATTTGTCAATTGAGGAACCATTATTTTTCTTATAAATCAGTTCCTTGTATGTCCTGGAAGAGAGGCTTTATCAGAGCAATTTGTTGCAAAGATGTATTTTTCTGTTTGTTTCATTTTTAATCTTAGCTTTATTAGATTTGCTCTTGCAAAAACCTTAAAATTTTAATGTATTTTATTTTATCTTCTATGATCCTCTCTATCCTTTGCTGGTCATGAACTTTTCGCTTATCTATAGATCTGATAGGCAGTTTTTTCCATGTTTCTCTAATTTGTTGATGTGACCTTTTACATGTAGGTTACATACTCAATTGGAGCTGATCTTGGCATAAGGTGTGAAGTTTGGTCGAAATACAATTTCTTCCATACTGTCATCCAATTTTCTCAGGAGTTTTTGTCAAATAGTAAATCTTTATCCTTGTAGCTGGGGTCTTTGTATTTATCGGATACTAGGCTCTTAGATACATTTGCTTCTGTATATTGTGTATTTAATCTGTTTCATGGATCAATCTGTTTTTTAACCGAACCAATACCAAATTGTTTTAATAATTATTACTTTATAACATAGTTTGAGATCTGGCACTGCTAGTCCCCTTCCTTTTTATTTCTTTTCATTATTTCTCTTGAGATTGTTGACCCTTTTTTTCTTCCATGTAAATTTCATTATTGTTTTTCCTAGTCTTCTAAAGTAATCCTCTAGTAGTTTGATCGGTATGGCCTTAAATAAATAAGTTAATATAGGTAGCATTGTCATTTTTATCACATTGGCTCATCCTACCCATGAGCAATTAGTACCTTTTCAAGTTGTTTTACTTCTTTTTTTCCTTAGATGTGATGTATCTTTATGCTTGTTTCAAGCAGTAAGTCCCTCTCCCCATTATACTTATTCTTATATGTAACAACCATATTTTCCATATATGTATTCCAATTCATATAATTTAGAGACAACTTATTCTATACATTTTTTTAGAGTTGATTTATCCCCATTTACCTAAAATGCTTGACAGAAACACAATGATACTCCAGACGGATTATATGTAGAATTCTTAATTTGAAATTCATTGAAAGTAACATGGGTTAGTGAAGAGTCAGGAAAAAACTGAGCTGGAGTGCTGACTGGGATATCTACTAACTGTGTGGCCTTAAGCAATCTAGATGATCTCCAGATGTCCCAGGAGGCTGTTGGAGACTATAACTTGTAGATCAGTTGCTATTCTGTAGCATGGAGGGAGTAGACATACTGGGGCATCTTTATTTCTGTAAGCAGTTGCTTATAGTTGCATTTATGTAGTTTTTGTCCATATCATGGAAGGTAAACTTCCAGGTACTTTATGCATTATGTAATAATTTTAAAAAGACTATTTTCAAAACAACTTACTTTTTCTATCTCTTTCTGCTGGGTTTAATTGGCATTAATATAGAAGTGCTATTGATTTGTGTGAATTAAATTTGTTTCCCGAAAGTTTGCTAACATTATTAATTATTTCAATTAAATTTTCAGTTGACTCTTTAAGTACTCAAATCATGTAATCTGCAAAAAGTGACAATTTTGTTTTCCATTTCCTTATTGTTATTCCCTCAATCTATTATTCTTGTCTTATTTCTATAGCCAGCATTTCTAGTAGAGTACTAATGTGTCTGTTCCACTGTTATTGAGGATGCAAATAGATTGCTACAGAAATGCTGACAGATTTGTGTGTGAGACTTTCAGTGGTTTTATAGCTGGTAGGGACTCTGGAGATCATTTAGTCCGGGAATCTTCTTATTTTCCAGATCAAGAAGTTGAAAACTAGAGGGGTGAAATAGTTTGTCCCCCAAATAGCGAGCAACAGAGACAGGATTTGAACTCAGGTGACGCAGGGCTTAGAGTCAGAAGGACCTGAGTCCAAATCCAGCCTCAGATACTTCCTAGCTGTGTGACCCTATGCAAGTAGCTTAACCCCGTTTGCCTGTAAAATGAGCTGGAGAAGAAGATGGCAAACCACTTCAGTGTCTTTGCCAAGAAAACCCCAAATGGGGTCACCAAGAGTTGGACACAACTGATCGACTAAACAACAACGATTCACTTCAAATTCAGTGCTCTATATGTTATATCACTCTTATTTTACATATCTGTTTGTTGTCTTATTTCCCAATTTGCAAATTTTCCTTTGCCCCCTCCTTTCCCAGGATTAGTTTAAGGCATAGATTGAACAATCTGAATTGTGGACTTTAAAATATGCCCCAAAAAGGCCAAAATCTGCTTCCCTGCAATTGCTACCCATTATTCTCTCTTCTTCCCTCACGGGGTCAAGCAGAACAAATCTAAACCCAGTTTGAAATAGTAGCCCTTCAAAAACTTGAACTCAGCTATTCTGGCTCTAGTGAGTTTTCTCTTCACCACTAAACATGTCCAATTCTTTCCATTGATCCTCATGGCAAGGACCATTATCCCCATTTCACAGATGCATTGACTAAAGTTAATAGTTTGCACAAGGTTACACAACTAGTAAGCATCAGAGTCAGGGCTCAAACCCAGGTGACCCACAAATAATTTGGGGGTGGTGTCATGGAAACAGCAGTGAATTTGGATTCAGACCTGGGTTCAGATTCTAGCTCTGTCATTTAGTGTCTTTGTGACCCTTGATCTCTCTGGGCCTCAGTTTCTTCATTGGTAAAATGAGATGGTTGGGATAATTGACTTCTAAGGCCCTTTAAACTCTAAATCCATGATTATTTCTCTCAGAGTTTTGCTGTTTTGTGAGGCAATAATATGCAGTCCTCCACCATAATTGTTTTTACATTTTTGAATTTTTTTCAATCAATGCATAATGTTTTACAAGACAGTTTTATGAGTGCAAGATGAACTTAGACACCAAAGTGGTGGTGTCCTTGGTTACTATGTATCTCCACTTGGCAAGGAGATCAAACATTTTCTATTTGAGGTTGCTTGGGGACTTTCTTGGGCACCTCATTGTGCTATTTTGCAAAGTTAAATTTCCTTAAGAAATGGAGATAAAAATCCATATTTTTACCTTTGTCCATTCCCATTTTTGGAGATGATATCATTTAAACAAATGAGGCTAGAGCTACAGTAATGAAAGTGTCTCTTCTTCCCAACACTGCCTGAAATTCCACCACTTAAAGAATCATTTGTGTCAATAAACAACCACTTGTAGAATAGGAGGAAATGAGGCAATCGTTCCTGGGAATGGGGAATTTTGAGATTATGGAAGGCACATGGAGAATTATGAGCAGGGGGCAGTTGGAGGGAGGGTGTCCACTTGCCAGGGTATGGACAGTCTAAGGACAATACAAGAACTTTGGTCTCTTGGGGTAAGTTGTAAGAGGTGCTGAACAACCACAAGAGCTCATATCAACATAGTATTTAAAGGTATATAAAGTACAACATGCCTACGACGTATCACAGAATCTTAATGTTGGGAAGAACTTCACGGTCTGCCTTGTTTTTTGTCCTTTGTTTTCAAAGAGGACCAATGACCTCACAGGGTGATGTCTTCACTTGCATGGGAATTGGATTTAAGTAAGACAGACTTGCACAAAGTCATCAAAATTCCTCTCTCTTCCAGAGTCATTGAAGTCCAGTGACAGGACAAAAATCAGCACCACTAGAGGTGGCTTGGGATGCAGTGGCTGACCTTGGCATCTTCAATGTCTGACCAAGCTCTAAGTATTCCACAGCACCTTCTTCAGCCCTTCTCATCCACTCATTCTGCTGGGAGAAGTCTCTACATGTTTGGGGTAGATATCCCCCCAACTCACTGGGTCTGTCTAGTCCATATCTGAAAAAATCTCCCTCTATAATATCCCCCCAATCCACGGTTATTTAGTTTTTATTGAAAGGCTCCAATGAGGCATTGTGGCACAGAGGACAGAGCGCTGAAGTCAGGAAGACCTGAATTCAAAACCAGCTTCAAATACTTCCTAGTTGTGTGACCCTGGGCAAGGCACTTAACCTCTATTTGCCTCCGTTTCCTCAACTATGAAAATGGGGACAGTAACAGTACCCATCTTGTAGGATGTTGTGAGGATCAAATAAGATAATATTTGTAAAAAGTGCTTAGTACATAGAAGATGCTATTAAATGCTTATTCCCTCCCCAGTGATGGGTAACTCACTACTCCCAAGGCAGCCCATTACTCTTTTCAATCAATCAGCATGTATTTAAGTGCCTACTCTGGATCAGGCACTGTGCTAGATGCTAGAATAGAACTGATTTGGGGGAAATCCTTCCTTACAGCAGATCAAAATCTGCCCCTCTGCAACTTCTACCCATTTTCCTGGTTCAGTGCTCCAGGGTTGAGTAGAATAAGTCTATTCCACCTTCTATAAAAGTCCCTGAAGACAGCTACCACATCCTCTCTCAATCTTCTCTCCTCTAGACTAAATATCCCCAGCTCTTCCAACTCATCCTCATGGCGGGCACATCGCCAATATTATCATACTCATTTTACAGATAAGTGAAATGGGGCTAAGGTCTTAAGTGATCTGCCCAAAATTACACAGTTAGTAAGCCACAGAAGTAGAATTCAAATCTGCATCTTTCCAGACTCCCAGGCTAGCATTCTTCTCACTATACCATTTCTGTCTGCCTTTCAGACAGAAATGGAGGTTGGCACAATTTTTTTCAAGGCCAATCTTGTTTCCTTCTCTACTCTCATAGAACACACTGCTGCCTTTGGATTCTTGTTACTTCCTTCCATGCCCCATTATCTTGCACTGTTTGAGGCTGAGGAGTAGTAGTCAAGAAACCTGGAGGTCCTATAGTTGAGGAAATGGTCAATGAATTGGCCACTTAATCTGAAAAAAGCCAAATGTTGTATTTGTGGTTTGTCAATGGCATGGAATATTTTTGTGCCATAAATAATAAGTATGAAGAATATAAAGGAATATTGAGAGACATTCCAAAAAAATAGAATTAAAATAATAACAACTGTAATGGTTTAGACTGTGTTTAAATGACAGCAACACACTCTGGTAAGTGCCCAGATGGCAAAGAGATCAGAAGTGGTAGACATAGAGCAAATCAGACATCATTGTTATTATTTCGTTAAAATATATTTATAAAACACTCCATATAGTTTTCCTTTTAGTAAATAAATGATAAATAGCTTGGAGTCTATGGTTTTGTGTATGATTTTCTTCCTCTTTCTGAATCTGATTCCTTTTGTTGAAGTTCTTATTTTCAATACAATTATTATTTTTAAAAAAAGAAAAAGAGTGAGAGGAATGTCATACCAAACACAGGGAATGTGTGTCAGGACTAAGCCTAGGAGTAGCTGTGCACAGCAAATAGACATTATCTCCAGAAGATTTTTTCTCCATGCTCAATTGCACCCCTAAGTACCTTAGGGGGAAATATGCTTAGCAGCAATAGTTCACATAAAATAGGCAGAGCTTGAAAACTACGGTCACTTGACCACTATTTTGCACTGGTGTAATCCTTGGCACTTAGGGAGTGCTGGTGTCAGTTGATTAGATCATAGAGTAGCCTGAAATTTACTATAGATCATTCTCCTTATTAAAAAAAAAAAACTTAAGTAGATGGTACAAATTCTAAATCCTTTTGCCGTGTCCTACAGGGATTTTACTGTATCCTATATTGTTGGAAATGGGTCAAACACCGCATCGGTATGTGTACCTGTGTATGTTTGGGTGTGCGTGCACATCTAAGAGTGTGTGTGTGTGTGTGTGTGTGTGTGTGTGTGTGTGGTGTGTGAGGGGAGAGAGAGGAAGAGAGACAAAGACAGAGAAGAGAGATAATCAATCAATAATCAATAAACATTTATTAAGTGCCTACTATGTGCCAAGCATTGTGCTAAGCTCTGAGGATACAAAAAGAGACAAAAGACAGTCCCTGCCCTTAATGATTTACAGTCTAATGGAGGAGACAACATGCAAACAAATACATAAGAAGCAAACTATATTCAGGATAAATAGGAAATAATTAGCAGAGGAAAGACACTAGTATTAAGAGGGGTGGGAAAAAGCAGAGAGATAGAAACACAGAGAGATACAGAGACAGAGACAGAGACATATTCCCCCAAGTTCCCATATCTAGAACTGGAAAGGTCTTCAAATGTTATCTAGTCCAAATCCCTCATTTTGTAGTTGTGGAGATTGGGTCCCAAGGAAATCAAGTGACTTGCCCAAAGACACTGATGAAATAAACATCAGAGGCAAATGAGCCTTGGATTTTTTTCTGGAGGCAATCTGTGAATTCTTTCAATTGGAATTTCATTTTCTATGTTTAGAAGTTCTGGGCAGTTCTCTTTTGTTATTTTATTCATTATGGTGCTAAGGTGTTTTTTTTTTTCGTTTTTGTTTTTGTTTGTTTGTTTTTGGTCCTGTCATGATCTTCTAGAAGGCCTATGATCCTTAAAGGGTTGTCTCTGTGTGTCTTATCTTTGGGATCAATATGTTTTGCTTGCATAATAAGCATATTTTTTTTAATGTTATTGTTTTTTGCTTCTCTTCTTGTCCTTTACTTTTGTACATTTGCATTTCCAATCCATTGTCCTCTCTCATTTCTTTGATGAGGCTTGCCATTGAAGATTCAAGTTTTTCTATTCTGTTCATTATTTTTGTTGTATAGAATATGGATTCTGCTCCCATAATTCTCAATTTCTTTTTTTAAACCACTCAGAAATAAAGTGTTGTGGTTCCATGTTCTCCTCAAATTTCACAGAGTCCTCTGTCTCATCAAGTGTTGGGTCATTTTTCTTTATTTTACAGTATTTATTCAAAAATGCCTGAACTAATTTACTAGATATGGAGGTTATATTTCCTTCTGTCATAACTATTTTTCCTGTTGATTTATTCATTTATTTTCAAGGTCTTTGAGTTTTTATCTTCTTGAAATCTTTGGTACTTTCAGTCTCTCCCCCTCCTCCATATTTTTCCTTATCATTCAGTTTCTGGCTCCCTCCCCTCTGATTGTGGTTTCCTTGGGGGTTGGATCTGAAAATATCTCAGATTCCCTCCTCCTACCCTGGGCAATTCGTGGTTTACCAGTATAAGTCTCTATTCCAACTGACTTTTAAGTGATCAGAACTGTCCCCAGCTGATGCTATTCTCTTTCCCTTAGCCTTGGTAGAGTGCTACACAGCTCCCTATATGCATGGTGACCTGTCCTACTCCCTCTGTTCCTCAGTTCTCTGACCTGGTTCCATCAGTTTAGAGTTTGGAGTTTTCTGGGGAACCAACAATTTAGAGCTTTGTAGGGCTGGTGCTTCTAGGTTGCATCCCCCAGTAGGCTTTTGTTCCTAAAGCACTGTGTCCAAGTTGGCTATTGAGGACTGAACAAACTTCCAAAACTTGGAGCCAGGGTCTTTACAACACTGGAATGAGGGAAAGGGGATCAGGGTATTGAGATGGTTTTTTATGACAACCCATGTTGTGTCCTTGGGTCTGCTAGTGCAATTTTACTGCCAGTAGCATGGGGTATATAACACTAAGTGTTAGTTCCTGTTTTTTTTTTTCTTTTTGGTGAGGCAATCAGGGCTAAGTGACTTGCCCAGGGTCACACAGCTAGTAAGTGTCAAGTGTCTGAGGCCAGATTTGAACTCAGGTTCTCCTGACTCCAAGGTCAGAGTTCTATGTACTGTGCCATTTAACTGCCCCAAGTTCCTGGGTTTTTTAAAACATTCGTTTGTATCTTGGGTGTCCTAGACCTTGGAGACAGCCGAAAGTTGCTTTATCTTTGGCTCGTCATTTCTCTCGGAGAGATTTGAGGAGTCATGGGGATGGGAGAAAATGTCTAGTCTACCACATTGTTGCTCACATGACTCAAAGTCAGAGGTTCATTCAAATCCAGGTCTTCTGACTCCAGAGCCAGGGATCTTCTTGTTATATCACTCTGTCTCCTACTCTGGTAATTTGTTGTAATGGAATTTGACTTCTAGGTATCTATCCTGGCTTTGGTGATGTGAAGAAAGTGTGACTGATACTTCCTGGTCTCAAGAGGACACATCAGGAGAGAGTACCCTCTTAGGAAGATGAAATCCCAAAAGCTTCAATCTATCCGCACAGTGCTAACTACTGGGTTTCTTGCTTCTAATTCCCATCAATTAATCATTTGATCAAATAGTCCCTATTATGTGCTAGGCACTGTGTTAAGTGGTGGGGATACAAAAAAAAGTCAAAAGACAGATGCTATTCTCAAGAAGTTCATAGTGTAACGGGGGAAACAAAATGTAAATAACTATGTCTAAATATAGTATATACAAGATAAATTGGAGATAACCATCAGAGAGAAGACATTAGAATTAAAAGAGAACAGGAAAGACTTCCTATTAAACTTGAGGGAAACTAGGGAAATGGGGAGATGGAAATGAGGAGGGAGTGAATTCCAGGCATGGGGGATAGCCAGAGAAAATGCGTGGAGTTGGGAAATGGAGCATCTTAGCAGCCATAAGGCCAGTATTGTTGGATCAAAGAGTACATGGTGAGGACTAAGGTGTTAGAAGTCCAGAAAGATAGGAAGGGGCCAGGTTATGAAGGTCTTTGAATGCCAAACAGAGAACTTCATATTTGATCCCAGAGGTAACAGGGAGCTATATTGGGGGTTGGGAGTGGGGAGAGAATGACACAGTTAGACTTGCACTTTAGGAAGATCATTTGGGATGCTAAGTGTAAAGTGGACTGGAGTGGTGGTGGGGGGGGGGAGACTTGAGGCAGGGAGACACACTAGAAAACTACTACAATAGTCCAAGTGATAAGGACCCTAACCAGGGTGGTGGCAGCACCAGAGGAGAAAAGTGATTGTATACAAGAAATGTTACTAAGATAGAAATGACAGGATTTGACAACTGATTGGATATAGGGATGAGAGAGAATGAGGAGTCAAGGATAACATGTAGATTGTGAGCCTGAGTTACACAGAGGATGGTGTATGTTTGACAGTAACAAAGAAGTTAGGTAGAGGAGAGAATTTGGGAAGAAATATGAATTTTAGACATGTTGAATTTAAGATGTCTACTAGACATCCATTTGGAGATGACTAATAGGCATTTGGAAATTTGAGACTGTGAGTCAGCAGAGAGGTTAGAGCTAGACAAGTAGATCTCAGAATCATCTTATACAGCTAATATTTGAATGAGATGATGAGATCACCAAGTGAAATAGTATAGAGGGAGAAAAGCAGAGGGCTCAGGACAAGGCCTGGTGAGACAATCACAGTTTGAAGACATGATGTACTTGAAGTTCCAGCCTGAGAAGTAATGGCTTTTTTAGGTAGGGGGAGGACCAGGAAAGAGTGGCATCAAGAAAACTTTGAGAAAAGAGAGTATTGAGGAAAAAGGTGATTGATGGTGTCAAAGGCTGCAGAAAGGTCAAGAAGGATGAGGACTGGGAAAAGGCCATTAGTTTTAGCAATTAGGAGATCGTTGGCAATTTTGGAGAGAGCAGTTTCAGTTGACTGATGAGGTCAGAAGCCAGACTCAATCTCATTTGCCCCTTGAGGTTCAAATATGCCTCGGGCTCCTTCTCTCTAAAGTGCCAAGAGGCCAAAGTTGAGCTTAGATTGTTATAAATGTAGTTAGTTCCCAAACCCTTTCAATGGCCCCTTTCTGCAAAACAGACAGCTCGACAAGTCTGGGAGTGAAATACTGTGCCGAATTTGGCCCTCTGGAGTCTCCACAATCAGATGCTGTTTTGGTTACAAGCTTATTAGATTATTCTTATTTATTTTCTGTTTCTATGTTTCCCATATCAATTCTAATCTAGAGTGTTAGAAGAAAAACACTGATACACAGATAAAACAATATTTTGGTGGTTACTAACATTTTAAACCAGCACGCTAAAGTGAGTTTAAAGCATTTTGAACAGACAATCTTTGATTCAAATCCTATAAAACTAAAAACAGAGGAAAGCCTACCATAAATGGAATGGCAGATAATTCCTGAGAAGGCTCAGCCTGTTTCCGCTTGGAGCCTATGAATAAGTACAAGTGTTTTCCTCCACCCCCTTTACCCCACACCACCTTCTGATGTTGGCAGCAACCAAAGCTAGCAGGCATAACTTTTTCTTTCTCTTTTCTTAAAACCAATATGTTCTTCATGACCTCTTTTATTGGTACTCTCCCCCATCACCTCCAGAGACCATCAGCTCTCACTCTCTTCAAAAAACATAGTCCATTACTCCCAATCTCCTACCCAATTGTGGCTACATCTAAGGGGTTGGTGGTGCCTTTCCTGGTAAGGTGACCACTTCCTCCAGTCACCCCAGAACCCACAAAGACACCACTTCCTTTCATTTGGGGTAGATATATGGGAGTAGAGTATGAATGGATACCCAGTGAAGGTATGATTATATTTACTTAGAGAGGGACAAAAAGACATTGTCAGGACCTAAGAATTTCAATAACAATATTAGGACTGAGAAGGATGAAAGGAAAATGGTTAAGGAAAAACTTCCTAACAATGAGATTTGCCAAAAATGAGAAGGGCTGCCTCAGGGAATGCCCGGTTAGCGGATCTATTCAATCCGATGACAAAAATAGAGACTGATCGAACACTTGTTGGGGATGTTGTAGAGGGAAATTTTTGTTTAGGGCTGAGTTGATCCTTTCAGGTCCTTTGTAATTTCTTAAAAGGGAGCCATAATGGCTAAGCATTAAATCACATAGTAGATGCTTAATCAATGCTTGTTAAAAGTGATGATGGTGATTGCTATTATATAGCACTTTAAGTGTGCAAAGTATTTTGCATTTTCATTTGGCATTCACAACAATGAGGGGGGGTGATTATCCCCCCATTTTACAGATGAAGAAACTAAGGCTGAGAGAGGTCACTTGCCAAAGGTCACACAGCTAGTGAGTTTCTGTGGCAAGATCAAAGTTAGCTCTTCCTTCTCCAAGTCCAGTGTTCTTATCCATTAAGTTACCTAGCAGCAAGGTGTTGATCCATTATATTAGCTGTACTGGGCATTGTGAGAGTGAACACTCTGGCTATTATGTACTGGTATGCAAGGATGAGTATAAAGTAAGGAAACTAATATTTCACAAATAAATTGGAATTTATACATGTAAATGTGGGCTGCTCTTCTAATACTGACAATAGCTAGCATTTACATGTGAACAGAGAGAATTCTCCAAAGAATATTCAATTACTGAAAGTAATTCCAGAAGAAGATATCCAGAAATATATTGAGCTATGGCAATATCATTGGGCAGGTAGGTGGAGCAGTGCATAGAGTGATGGGCCTGGAATCAGGAAGACTCATCTTCCTGAGTTCAAATCTGGCCTCAGACACTTACTAGCTGTGTGACCCTAGGCAAGTCACTTAACCTTGTTTGCCTCAGTTTCTCATTTGTAAAATGAGCTGGAGAAGGAAATGGCAAAACACTCTAGTATTTTGTCAAGAAAACCCCAAGTGGGGTCACGAGGAATCAAACAGGACTGAAAATGACTGAACAATAACATGGCAATGTCATTAGGATAAATGTCCTCCCAAGGTGAAGATTTTAACACTCTTTCAGATGTGTAAGTTCTGTCTGGGCCTTTGGTTTCCAAAGTCAATCCAATGAACTAAGGACTCACTCCAATAGGTACAGCAGAAAGCACACTGGCTCTGTAAACAGATGACCTGAGTTCAAATCCTGCATCTGAGACTGTGTGAGTTTGGGAAAGGTATCACTTAAACTACCTGAGCCTGAGTTTCCTCATCTACAAAAAGAGGGGATTGAACTAGCTGGACTCTGAGGGCCCTTCTAGTTCAAGCTCTATGATTCTTTGACCTTAGATACACATCCATATAATATGCCCCTAACTATAACTTTACTAAAACCTGATGATTGGAAAGGTGCAAGTTTTTTTTTTTATTTTATTATGCCTTGTGAGGCTTTGAGTCGACACATGGAGGAATTGTAAGCCATCAGTCAGTCAAGAAACGTTTATTAAGTGCCTACTATGTGCCAGACAATGTGTTAAGTGCTATTAGCCACTAATAACATTAGCACAATAAAGAAAAAATGTAAATATAACAAAAGTCATCATAACTCAACTTAATTAGGGGAGAAGACAATCTGAAGTTAGGTTAGGGAGGAGGCAAAGTGGGCTAAGATAGGTCTATTTGAGTATCTACATGGAGGAGGAGATTAGACTTATTTTACTTGTTGTCTTCCAAGGGTGGAATTGGGCGCAATGGGTGGGAGTTTCAGAGACAGCTGTTTAGGTTCAATGTACTTTCTAACAATTAGGATCATCTTAAGTGGTATGTACTGCCTCAGAAGGTAGTAGGTTGTTCCTCTCCACTTAGAAGTCTTCTAGCAGAAGCTGGATGACCACATGTCAGGGTTATTGTAGGGAAGGTGGGGCTCTTGCTCATCAACAGGTTAGACTTGGTCATGGTCTATTAACCTGGGCCCATAAGTTTGGTTTTTAAATATATATGTGGGTATACATATATACAGATAGATAGATGGATAGATAGACAGATAGATAGATAGATAGATAGAGACAGACAGACAGAGAGAAAGACATACAGACAGGCAGATAGGCAGACAGACAGACAGATAGATAGGTAGATAGATGGATGCATGCATGGATGAATGGATAAATAGATACATAGATGGGTAGCAAGCAGACAGATAGATACACAGATAACTGCATTTCATTATGATCGGTTTCCTTTGTAATCCTATGCCATTTATTTTATGCATTTAAAAGCATTATTCTAAGAAGTGTCCATAGCTTTTGCCAGACTGCCAACATGGCACATGATGCAAAAAAAGGTCAAGAACCCCTAGGCTAGATGGTCTTCCAACTCAGAGATTTGGCAACAAGACCAAATTATAGCACATTTAAAAACAAATTCAGTTTTGTTCCATTCAAATACAAATCAAATTACATCGTAAAGATACAAAATATAGAAAAGACACAGACATTCAAGGAACCAGGAATTCCTCTGCTCCTCATGAAGCTTGTGATTTAATAAGGGGATAGAATATATAAATAACTATATTACAAAATAACCCATGACAGGCACATTAGAGAAGTGTCAAACAAAATGTTGCATGGAATTTGGAGAGCGAAAGGCCTTTACCCATTTTGGAGATAGGAGAAGATCTCCTGGAAAAGGTGGCATTTAAAGCAGAAGAAAATTTAAGAAGCAAAACAAGACAGGGAGAACATTCCAGGCATAGGGGAACAGCTCCAGCAAAATCAGGGAGGCAGGAAGGGCAAGGCATGTTCTTGAGGATGACACATGGGTGTGAGAGGCTGATCATACAGTAGTAGAGAGTGTGCTGGTTTTAGAGTCAGAGAACCTGGGGCACCATCCTGGTTTACCTGTGTAACCTTGGACAATCTCTGTGGGCCTCCATTTCCTCATCTGTAAAAATGAAGTGACTATACTAGATGGCCCACTACGGTCCCTTCTGGCCCTACATCTGTGGTCCTATGAGTGGAGTCAAAGGAGATAAGACATGGGGGTAGGATAGTGGTAGTGGTAGGAAGGCACTAAACATCAGGCAAACTTGAATTTGGGGGGATGGCTATTTGGAAGTCACTGAAGATTTTGGATGATTGACATAACCAGGCTTCTAAGAGTCTTTCCAACTGGTACTCTTGCAATATTCCATGAGTCTTGCCTATGTGTTGTTAAGTTAGACTTTTCAGAAAGTCAGTCTGGCTTTTCCTCTAGCTGGTTAGAATTATTCCTTTAAAAAGGATGATGGCAAACAAAGGAAGGAAACATCCAGTTAGGGAGGGTTTATCTTCTCTGTCAAGAGAGATAATACAAAAGGCTAATTCTGTGTTGTTGGCCAGTTGGACAAACCATGGTAGGTGGCATTTCTATCCCTGGCATTCTCTTCCTCCCACTTCTTGTCTTGCCTAATCGAGTAATTCCCTACTCTGGCAAAAATAGCTGGGCCTTTTTTCCCTTTTAGCAAGATTAATTGAAACTTCCCTAAATTAAGAAAAACGCATCATTATTTACATTCCTCGATGCCTATGTTTAGCTTGAGATGCCTGGGTCCCAACGAAGTAGAGGAATGAAAAATTAGCCTCATGTTCTTGGCTTGGGGGAAGTGCGTGATTTGGAGTTTTCTCACTTGTGGGGAACACCCCGCCTCTCTTCTCTTTCTTCTGCAGCATATCTGACAGGCTTGTTCCTGCACATCCTGCCTCAAAACCTTTAAAGATCTGGGGCTGCGTGAATACTTCATGGGTAGACAGACTAAGGACAAGGGTGATTCTTTCCAAGCATAACTTGCAGATCAGCCCCAAATCCACAAGGCAAAGGAGCAACACAGGCTCAGTAAGCAAAGGGTCAATTTTAAGTTTGTCCAGCCTGGAAGGAGAGTTTGTTATTTGTGGTATGGCCTTCGAAGCCACCCCCACACAGAGTGCCTGGCTACCAGCAGCAGATGTTTGGTGGATGGATAGATGGAGAGACAGGTAAATAGATAAATAAGTAAATGCTAGGTGGCACAGTGGATAGAGCAGTGGGCCTGGAGCCAGGAAGACCTGAGTTCAAATCTAGCCTTGGACACTTACTAGCTGTGTGACCCTGGGCAAGTCACTTAACACTGTTTGCTTCAGTTTCCTTATCTGTAAAATGAAGGAAATGGCAAACCACTCTAGCATCTTTGCCAAGAACATCCCAGATGGGGTCACAAAAAGTCAGACACAACTGAAAACAACTGAAAAACAACGAAGAGAAATAGATAAATAGGTAGATGAAGCATTATTGTTTACTATGTGCCAGGTACTAAGAAAACTGGTTATACCAATAGAAGAAAGGAAGTCAATCCTTACCCTAAAGAGCTTACATTCTAATATAGAAAAACAACACAACTTTCCCTCCACTGGTTTAGGGCTCCTACACTCTTAATGGAAGATTGATTATCTTAGCAGTTAGGTGTTGTAATAGAATAAGCAGTGGACTCCCAGTCAAGAAGGCCTGAATTCAAATTCTGCCTTAAATGTTATCCTTGTGACCCTGTCACATATCTTCTCCTGACCTCAGTTTTCTCATCTATAAAATGGCTTTAATAATAGCATCAAATAGGTATTTAATAATATCTTACAATGTTGTCCTTACAACAAATCAAATCAAATGAGTCAATATATGTAAAATTCCCTCTCCTGGCTCTGCTTCTGACTCTCCAAACTTTGCTACCATGTCACAGCTACCTTTTTATCCTGGAATTTCCCTCAGCTCCTGGGGGCTATTCAACTGGAATATTTCTCTGCCATGTTAGTTTCCTTCTCTCACTGGTGAGTTCCTTATGAGGCCTCTGTTTTGTGGAAGGACCCAAAGTGGCCATCCTTCATTTCCCTCCATTCTTCCAGAAACTGTGCACATAAGCACAGGCACTTCCCTCCCCTTTTCGGTTCCTTTTCATGTGTTGTCTTTCCTCATTAGAACGTAAGCTTCTTGAGGGCAGCCACTGTCTTTCCACTTGTATTCCTCGGGTCTAGCACCTTTCATAGTATAAAGGAAAGATTTCATAAATACTTGTTGCCACAAGTACTTTGCAAATCTTGAAGTGCCAGATAAATGTTAGCTATTATTATTATTATCATCTTGCCTGGAATTCCACAATATATGGATTTAGGATAGAGTGATAGGGCAGCTAGGTGGCACAGTGGATAAAGTGCTGGGCCTGACATCAAGAAGCCTCATCTTCCTGAGTTCAAATCTGGCCTCAGACCACTTACTAGCTGTGTGACCCTGGGCAAGTCACTTAACCCTGTTTACCTCAGCTCATCATCTGTAAAACAAGCTGTTATTTCATTTGATCCTCACCACAATCCTGTGAGGTTGATGCTATTATTCCCATTTTCCAGTTGAGGAAATGGAGACAGAGGGTAAGTGACTTGCCCAGGGTCACACAGATAGTAAGCTGCAAAGCAAAAATCAGAATCCAGGTCCTCTGAGTCCAGTTCCATCAAGTTTTCCAATCCAACACATTGACTATGCTATGGACGAGAGAAGGGAGAATTTGAAGACAGGGACCAGATAGGAAGCTACTGCAATGATCCAAGTGGGAGGTGCTAAGGACCTGAACTAGGATGGGGGGCATGGAAGAGGAGACAAAGGAAAAGATATTGTACTGGTAGAATCAAGACAGCAGCCAATTAAATGCATGGTGTGGGACTGGGAGGCAAGAGAGGAGGAAGAGTTGAGGACAGCCCTAAGTTCTGAACCTGGGTCTGTCTTGCAAATACAGATTCTGCTTTTCTGGATACTCTACACAATAATGAAATACAATCTTTCCTGTTTGTTACAGTTTGTTCCTAAAAACTGGTTTAAAAATCACAATGAATTTCTGTAAGTTACCAGAGATCCGACCTGATTTCCTATGAGTTCATATTCTAATTAAGATGGTACCCTCAACAGAAAAAGGGATGAGTTTTGCAGGGAAGATGAGCTCTGTTTTGCATATGTTGCTTGAGAGGGCAGAGGGACTTCCAGGGGGAGAGATGTCCAGTAGTTATTGAACCAGGATTGAGAAGAGAGACCAGGGCTGGCTATATAGATCTGGGAGTCATCTTCATTGCACACAGATCAGAGAAAGAGACAGAGACAAAAAAGAGAGAGATGGAGAGACAGCAAAAGTTGAGAGAGAAGAGGAGTGTGACTGATAATCCAGCAAAGAAGATTGAGAAGGAAGAGTCAGACAGGAAGGAGAACCAGAAGAGAATGACATCATGAGAGCTCAAGGAGGAGAGACTTTTTAGGGAGAAGGAGTAGCCTATAGTGTTGAATGCAACAGTGGTCATGTCTGATGAGGTCATGTCTGGTGAGAAAACACCATTTGATGTAATTACTGAGAAGTGGTTGGTAACCTTGGAAAGAGCAGTTTCAGTTGAGTGGTGATGTCAGAATCCAGATTACAAGGGGCTGAGGAGCAAGTGGGAGGTGAGAAAGTGGAAGCAACAATTGCAGAAGGCTTTTTTTAATGAGATAAGATAACATTTAGAGTGGAGAGGGCATAATCTCATCCAGTCTTTTCATTTTACATATGAGAAAACTGTGGCTAAGAGAGATGACATGGCTGATGACTCCTTCAAATAATCAGATGCTGGGGCAGCTAGGTGGTGCAGTGGAAAGAGCACCAGCCCTGGATTGAGGAGGACCTGAGTTCAAATTCGGCCTCAGACACAGAACAATTCATGTTGTGTGTGACCCTGGGCAAGTCACTTAACCCCATTGCCTAGCCAAAAAAAAAATCAGATGCTGGCACTGTGGTATAGTAGAAGAAGTACTACTTGGACTCAGCAATCAGTTAATCAATTAAAAAGCATTTACTAAGTGCTTGCTGTGTGATAGGCACTGTAATAAGTACTTAAGATACAAAGAAGTAGAAAATACAATCCTTGCCCTCAAAGAGCTTACATTCTAACAGGGAAGAAAATATACACACATTGTCCATGCAAGATAAATGCAAGAGTAGAGGGAAGGTAGCCTTAGAGGGACAGGCTCTGGCAGTAGGCGAAAGAGAAGAAGCCTCATGAGTCTGGAGCTGAGCATTAAAGGAGTCAAGAATTCTAAGAGGTGGGAGTTAGAAGAAAGAGCTTTCTAGGCATGGGAAATACATGCAAAGGCATGGAGAATAGAGATGGAGCCTCCCATGTGAAGAACAGGAAGTCATTCAGTATGGCTGGAACAGTAATATGTTAAAAGGCTGGAAAGATAGGATGTGTCCAGGTTGAGAGGAGCTGTAGATGTCAAAGGATATTATGTCTGACTCTAGGCATATGAAGCCAATAGAGTTTATTGAATAGAAGGGTGTTATGATCAGACCTAGGCTCTAGGAAAATCACGTAAGCATCTGTTTGTAGGATGTTATTGTTGATCCTTAGTTTTCCAAAAAGATCAATGACACCATCAAGAGTGATGACTTGATTTGTACATGAATTGGATTTAAGTGAGGCAAAGTCTTCAGTCTTACTCTTGCTTCCAGAGTCATTGAAGCCAAGTGGCAAGACAGAAATCAAGGATGAATAATAACCTTGGCCTTTCTAAATGAAGGTCATTTCCCAGGCCTCAGTTTGACTGAGGTAATGCCTATTCAATGAGTAAGGGCTGGATAAAATATTGAGACAAAAGATGACCTAAGTTACCATCACAAAAATATCGATTTGGGAGAGGAAAACCATCAAAGCTTCTTGCCAGAACAGAAAATAACTGCTATTTACACTCATTCTAGACCATCAAAAGCTGATTGGAATGGGGAGAAACTTGAGGCAGGGAAGCTGATTGGAAGGCTATTCCAATAGCACAGATGAAAGGTGATAAAGGCCTGAACTAAAATGGTGGCTAATGTGTAAATAAAGACAAAGGGTTATATATGAGACATTTTGTGGAAGAAGAAATTACAAGATTTGGCAACTGATTGGATAGGTGTGGTGAGTGAAGTGAGGAGTCAAGGATGACAGCAAATTTTCAACTTTGGGTAATGGTAAGGAAAATGATATCCTCAACAATGACAGAGAAATTTTAAAGTGTGTGTGTGTGTGTGTGTGTGTGTCTGTGTGTGTCTGTGTGTGTGGTGTGTGTTGATAATGACTTCCATTTTGGCCATGTTGGGTATGAGATTCCTATGGGGCATCCAGTTCAAAATGTTCAATAGGGTGTTTGTGATACAGGAATGATGCTCCAGAGAGAGATTAGAGCCAGATAAATATATCTGGGAATCATTTTCACAGTAATGTTAATTGAACGCATGGGAGTTAATGAGAGAACTATGAAAGATTCTAGAGAGAAAAGAGAATAGGGTCAAAAACTAAGTCTTGGGGGAAACTCACAATTAATGAGCATGGCATGGATGAAGATCCAGCAAAAAGAAACCAGGAAAAATTGGTTAAACAGATGGGAAGAGAGCAATCACATAAAGCCAAATGGGAGAAAGTATGCAGGAGGAGAAGGTGTCCAACACTGTCCAATTCTGCAGAGAGGTCAAGAAGAAAGTGGATTGAGAAAAAGACATTAAATTTATGGATTCAGGGGTCATTGGTGATTTTTTTCTGTTGAATAATGAGGTCAGTAGCCAGATTACAAAGGGCTAAGAAAGAGTAGGAGGAGATGAAGTTGAAGCACCAAGTATAGACAGTTTTTTCAAGTAGTTTAACTAGGGAGGAAAACAATAGTGTAAAAGCTTAGGGGCATGGAAGGATCTATTGAGTTGGTTTTTGTTTTTGTTTTTGTTTTTTGTTGTTTTTTGAGGATGGGAGAGACATATTTTTATGCAGCAAGGAAGTAAACTAAGAGCTACAGAGAGAATGAAGATTAGAAAGACAGTTGGGATGATAGTACAAGCAACCTGCCAGAGAAGATGGAAAGGGATGAGATCAAGGGCACAGGTAGAAAGTTTGACCTTGGAAACCTGATGGGCTACCTCATCTTCAGAGACTGCAGTGAAGAAGATAGTGGGAGGTAACGTCAGAGGAATGTGAGAGGAGGTTGAGGGACTTCTCAACAAATGCCTTATTTTTTTTTTTCAGTGAAGTATGAAGTAACGTCCTCAGCTCAGAGTAGGGAGGAGAGAATCATGGGGTTCTTGAAAAGAGAAAAAAAGATTCAGAAAAGCCACTGTTGGTGATTGGGATAAGGAATCAATTAGGAAGGAACAGAAAGATTGCCTTGCTACTGTAGTCAGGGCCCAGTTGACATTAGCTAGTCTAAATGTGTAAGCATGGTTTGCTTGGTTTGTGATTTTCTCCAGTTCTGTTCAACAGCACATGAGTAGTAAGTAGTTAAGGAGGTAGGTAGTAAGATAAATCAAGGGTTGGTGTTGGCCAGGCATAACTGGAGGTAAGACAAGGGAATGAGGCATTTGAGTAGTAGAGAACAGTGTAGAATTGTGTTGATTCACTAAAAGGATGAGATTGGGAAGGGAGGAGGGCATAGCTCATGCAGGGGCAATGTTGTGGGGTAATACTGACAAGTGGAGGGACAAATGTCATAGCTAGGATAGATTTGGGAGGAGCAGAGCATAGGGAGAGATGGGAGATAAAAGATTATACTCAGATAAAAGAAACTCAGAGTTCTTGAACATAAAAGCAGAATACTTTTGGATGAGGTAAGATGAAAGGTATGATAATAATAGCTAGAATTTATATGTTCCTTTATGGCTTACAAAACACTACTTTAATAACATTATCTCATTTGATCCTCACAATCACCTTGATAGGCAGCTGCTATTATTATCCCCATCTTACAGATAAGGAAACTGTGGCAAAGTTTAAATGACTTATCCAGGGTCAGATGCAAGATTTGAACTTTTAGATGTTCTTGAGTCAAAGTCTAGTGGTTTATCCACTGCATCATCCCTTTGTGTGGTTGTAGTGAAGTGGAAGAGTAGATCATGAGGATTGTGTAGATTGAGGAACTTGATGATTTAAGGGATCAACAACATGAATGTTGAAATACCTTAGAATGAAGGCAGGAGTTGCAGTTGAGTAAAACACTGAGTCAGGTATTGAATTCATTGAGAAAGGAAGAATGTTGTTTGCTCCTGGGAGCAGTAGATAACAGTTACAGGAATCAGGATTGGGCAATAAATATAGATTGCATTTATGTCAAAAGAGGAAAGGTACTGAGCGATAATGGTGAAAGGAGAGTCTGATGTAGCAATGAGTAGCACAGTGTGTTCTGACACCAGTCATGAGCAATAAGCCAGCGGAAATGATTGAAAGTGTAGCTAGTACTAGAAAGGGAGGCTAAAGCTATAGCATGGTCAAGAGAGAGCCAGGTATCAGTAAGAGTCAGAAGATGGACAGAGCACAAGAGAGGAAATGGTAGAAAATGGGAGGAAAACCTAGTTTTGAACTCTGCCTCAGACATTTAATAAATGGAGGATACTAACCACATCATTTAATACCTCTAAGCCTCAGCTTCCTCATCTATAAAATGGGAATAATGTCATTTACCTCATGAGGTTGTTATGAGTTTCAAATGAGATTGTTCATATAAAGCACTCTAAAATCTTCAAGTCTTTTATCACAGTGAGTTATTATTAGTTAATCTTTCTGAACTCCTTTTTCCACAGTGGGCTTTCTCCTGTTTTCCCCCATTAACCAATAACACCTATCCAACACTTACTTCAAAAGGTACAGAGTGGGGTACAATGACGAACAAGGCATGGTCTATGCACTGCAGGAGTTTCAATAGAGCTGAGGATCTCAAGTTCTAACTTAAATTAGGGAAGCCAGGTTAGTAGTTTCCTTCAGGACCAACAACTTTCTCCTGCCCCTCTGTCCTCAGGGAGAGGAGTGAATGGAGGATGGAATGGGGTGAAAGGGTGACTAATGATCCTAGAGAGTGAAGACTGAGGAACCAGTTTCAGCCTTAGGCAAAGCAAAGTAAATGGCATGTGACTGACTGAGAGCAGCAGAGGAAGGAAGGCTGGTGGACATCCTGGGTGGGGGAAGTCAGTGACCAGGCACACATGTGCCTTTGGATACCTGGAAGCAGCAGTGAAGACTTGAGCTCTTTTCTGCAGTGGGGAAATGTAGGTCAGGCAGATCCAGTCTGTTCAGCAGCCACTCCCTCCAATGCAACCCCCTCGCCTATCGCTGAAGAAGCTGAGCCCGAGATGTGTGGGATGCAACAGAGAGATCAGTGATCTGGCAGGAGTGGAAGAGAAATAATAGACACCCAGGTGCAGGGGATTTCGGCTGTAAGCCACGCCGGGGGTTTATTAACCCTTGCAAGCCTGGATTCCCTCAGCTTCCCTCCATGCCTTCCCTTCTCCTCACCATCTCCTTACTGAACACACACATTGGACTCTTACTCTCTCAGCCTACCTCTGAACAGCAACACAGTTGAGACTCTGCTCCCACAGAAGGGCACTGTATTTTAAGAACAGGGCATATACCTATAAACAAACAATAAACAAAAGCAGATTCCTTCCAAAAAAAAAAAAGAGAGAGAGAAGGAGGAAAGCATTTCCATTTCTCTTCTGGCTGTAGTCATTGGGAAATAAACAAGTGACTCTGCCTGTCACATACGCTTAACCCTACACAAACACAGCTGTCAGGAATACAGTGCCTCTCCCTTGTCCTTTCCAATAAATAAATGATGTGCTGAAATAACCCCTTTCCCACTGGGCCTGAGGACTCACAATCAATTCCACCTGTATAGGGAAGGTCAGGAATTTTGCTCCTCCATCCTTATAAGGAAGATCAAAAAAGAGACAGCTCAAGTAACCTGGCAGCAACCCAGCCATGTATCATGGCTGTCTAGTGTGAGTAACACAGCTCAGCTCCTGAGTTCACATGAGGCTCTCTGCAAGGCCTAGGAGGGGGCAGGTTAGAAGTGCACACATCAGAGACAAGAGCAGGTTGGCAATTTGGGGTTAGTGGGAGTAGAGGGCAGAGAAAGAAAGGGAACTAGGGAAAACAGAATGCTCCACTTGTTCACTGATAGGGTCAAATGGAGGAGGACATCAACAATCTCAACAGTACACCAGTGACAGATTATATGGGTGTGGAATTGTGAAAATCAAAGAGAAGGACAGAAGCCAAACTGTATTCCATGAGAAAATGGGGAGAAGTTATATCAGGGGTGGGGTTAGGTGGGGAAATCCTGCTGCATACACAAGGCAAAATGAGGGTGAGAAAGAACAAAAACCAGACCTGAATGGGAAGAGGCAAGCAGATAAGCAGGGTTAGGAAATCCAGGGACCTTGAAAACACCTAACAAAAAAAGAAATGGCGTCAAGATTTTTTTTTAAAGCCCAGAGAGAAGAGCTTGAAGGAATGCTAAAATAAAGGAAGAAGGGAAGGTGAGAGCAGAAACACACACACACACACACACCTCAAGACATGGGGAAATGTGAATAGCTAGAGAGCTGTGAGCCACACAGAGAAAGAAGATGAGGCTTATGCTGAGAGAGGGAAGGAAAAAAAAAGGGACAACCTACCACATAGGACACACAATAATCAGAGAACTGAGGGTGACACACAGCAGGGAGACACAAATATAAAATGAAGCCAATAGCTGCACAAAGCAGGGGGCGGGAGTGATATAACAGTGCAGAAAGAGACAGCAATAGAGTTAATAGATACGCACAAAGGGAAGAACTAACACAAAGAACAGAATACACACATAGTGAGGGGCTGTTAGACACTCAGCAGACACACACCAGGAAGTCTGTCATGGATATGAAATGCATAGGAGAGAAAAATATTAAGGGAAAGACATAGACAAAGAAAACCGATTAGGGGTGTGTGACATATTTAGCAGACACACACAGACCAAAAGGGAAGAGGAAAGTACATGCAGCCAAAACACAGGAGATAAAGGAGAGGAAAATTTAAAGCCAAAGAACAACAATAAAGAATACACCACACACACACACACACACACACACACACACACACATACATGCATGCATTGAACTTATACAATGCTAGAAACATTTATGGATCAAACATACTTATACCAGAGCTTGTGGCATATTTGGAAAAAAACACATATACATATATAAAGCTCTCTGGGGAAATGGCATACATTAAAAGCCAGATGAGGGAGAGTATACGCTCTTTCATCCTTTTCACATGCCCTGAACATGGAAATCATGAAGACAAAGACTAGAGGGGCATAACAACCAGCCAATACACACATAGAGAGAGAAGCAGCGCTTACAAGAATAGAGACTCAAGGTGTTCCTGACAAACACTTATAGTAGGCAGGTGTCTGAGATGACCAATCATGTTAAGTCATTTTTGGGGAGAGGGGAACACTGAGGGAAGGTCAGCTTTGTGGATACAGATTCTGCACCAGAGCTGTGTTCCATGTTTAAAGATAATGCTACTGATGGTGATTTCCATCCAAGTGGGTGGGTGAGGCTGAGAAGATCAATGCAGAGCTAACAGCCTGCATCGTGAGCTGAGCAAAGGAGAGAAAGGCTGTCTTTCAATTTGCAGCTGCAGTGGACATGTGCAGAAATCAGCACTGTCTATGCATTTGCTTTTTAGGTTTGTGTTTTTTCCCAATGCTTTTGATCAAAGGTAGCAAATCTATTTGCTGATTACTGCTTGCCAGGCTGGAATAACTGCTGCTGTCATTCCCTCACAATGCAGGTGGTCCTAGAGAAGAAGGAAGGGGAGAAACAGGTAGGTCAGTTCCAACCTGTACCCACCATCTTGAAGATGAAGATCATTGGAAAAAGAGGACCTCCAAGTAGAGCCATCAAGACTCGGGCAGTATTTCCCTTGAGAATAGGCTGTGCCCAGTAGACATGGTAATATAACTATAAAAAAATCAGACTGATTTTTTAAGATTTTGATGGGACCTTAGTGGTCATCCAGTACAGAGGTGTCAAAAACTTGTTGCTGCAGGAACCAGATTAAAATGTAATTGAGAAATGTTAAATAAAAGAAAAAAATACAACATAGATAATGTTAATTTGTGGTTTTCTAAGACTATATTCAGCCTGTAGGGAACTGTTTTTATTTTGAGTTTGACACTACTTATCTAGTCCAATGCCTTTGTTTTACAGATAAAGAAACTGAGGCTCAGAGAGATTAGATGACTTTCGAGGTCACACAGGTAGAATGTGGCTGAGTCAGGATTTGAAGCTACGTCTTATGACTCCAAAGCCAACACTTACACTCTAAACTCCCACATGGCATATAGATACATATGGCTTCCATACTGCACAATGCACATGTAGACACATACATCCCACACTGTACACTTAGCACAATTCATTGTATATCCAAATGCAATACTGTACAATTAACCTCAAATGCCTACTGCATGCAGTGGCAGTTTTAGGTGCTGGAGAAAACATAATACAAGCAACAGTCTCTGCCCTTAAGGAATTAAGGAGCTAAGACACTCTCACAGGTAGCTAAGATACACAATATAACATCATTAGACAGTTACAAAATAAAGTGCTGTATGAAATCTGAAGGTGAAAGTTGTTACCAACTAGAGCCATGGGGGAAGGCTTCAAGAGGTGACAAGGAAGAATTCTAGGCATGAGAACAGCCTGAACAAAAGTACAAACACACAGCTGCTACACCACACTCACATACACTCACAGAGCTCTCTTACTATACACACAGATTCCCCGTGCTGTACACAAAGTAAATAAACATTCATATAGCTCCTATGTACATACGTAGCAACCACGTTATGCACTCACACACACACCTTACACACAGTTCTCTTACTGCATGCACACACACACACAGACACTATTTCTATATTACACACACACAGCTCCCACACTGTGCACACACATGCACTCAGTACAATCAGATGCAGCACCCACAGCACACAGCTCCTACTCTGTACCTACACACATACAACTTCTACAAATAGCACATGCATGTAAACACAGTTCCCATATTGTACAGAGAAAAAGCTCCATGTTGGAGGCAACACAGGTACATAAGGCTTCCAATTTCATAAGCATCAATACTCCGAAAAGCTGGGGGGCTACCGCTTCCCGTTCTTGCCTCCTTCCTGCTCCCCTTCCCCCATGCTGCCTAGAAAGCCTCCAGAAACTTTCTTCAGGCGGGAAAAAGGTTTGACACCTTCAACCCTTCAGGGCTGTCCGGTTTTAGCACAGCCAAGGAACGAGAATTCTTCTCAAACTGTACGTCTCCCCCCTCCCCTCAACACACCCCTGCCCTGATCTCCATGCCCCTATATCTTCAGTCCAAGCTTCTGGGAAGGATAAAAGACTAACTGGCTCCTCCCCAGGACCTTGGAGAATAAAGCCACCTGGGGCTACCCCGGGTTCAAGAGAAAAAGGTTTTGGTGGGAGGGGCCACGACAAAGGGAAGTGGGCTGAGGCACCTGTGGGGTTCACCGTAGACTGGAGCGGACTCCTTTGAGGAAGAGAGTCAGTTGAGCGCTGAGGTGGGGGCATAGGCGGTGGTCGCCATGACGCCTAGGCTGAGTGCAGGAGCCTCGGCTGTAGCAGCGGCTGCCGCAGCAGCAACAGCAGAAGAGGCTGCTGGAAGGGTCTACTGGAATCCGGGAGCTGTCCCTTCAGCACCACTCGCCTAGCCAGGCCTGGCCCTTAGACTCCTCCAGCCCCAGGAGATGGGATCTTCTCATCTCCCACTGCAGCCCACACCCACAGAGGCTGACTGACTGAGCGGGCAGCTCCAGCCCCCACAGAGGGAGCGGCTCTTGCTGCGGGGAGAGAGGGAGGTGGGTCTGGGGTCGGGGGTGATTCCCCAAGAGCCAAGGCCAAGGAGCAACCTGTCAACCTTGGGCACGAACAGCTGGCAGTTGTCTGATCACCCAAGCCTGGAAGACAAGCAGGAGACATCGCCCTGGATTCCTACTGCTAGACACACACGCACACACACACACACACACACACACACA
>NW_020948739.1:4006879-4011667 GCF_900497805.2 Vombatus ursinus
ACACACACACACACACACACACACACACTAACATCCAGTGGGCAGCATCAGCAACAGCAGGAGCAGCAATGCTAAGAAGGTGGTCTGGGAAGTTTCGCACTTGGATCTTCAGACGATTCCCGAGATTTCAGGTAAGAACTGATTCCTTCTTCTCCGAAGATCGGCTTTGCCAGGGGGAGAGCTGAAAAAATCCAGGGAGCTCAGCGCACAGCGCACGAGGCTCTGGGGCGCAGAGCCAGGAAAGGAAAGAGGGCCAGGGTAGAACCGGTTCCTGATTAGCTGACAAGAAGGATGGAAAACTAAGGGAGGTAACAGGAGGGACACACACACACACACACACACACACACACACACAAGCGCGCGCGCGCGCGACTCTCCAGCTGCCCATGAAGAAGCGCTGGAGAGGAGGAGCACTAGGCAGGGAAAGTAGTGGCGGGTATTAAATCACTGTTTCCCTTATTATTTGAAAAGACAGACAACAGTTTTTGGCTCCAAAGCCTCCTCCATACCCATCCAAAGCCTTGTTTCTCTTAATCAAGACGTCCAGTTCCCAGGGAGCGAGCTGGATTGGGTGGGTGAGGGGAGCGAGGGGGCATCCACACGCCCGCTGGGATCCTATCTCAGCTTACGTTTACCTCCAATTCGACTGCCAGAATCAGAGATGCAAGGATAGCTCACTGAGCTGTCCAACGTGAGGAGAAAAATGCCAGTGTCAACGGACTGAGGGGCCTGAGGGACGAGAGACGGGAAATGTAGTTAGCCATTGCCCCACCCTACAGAAATGCTCCGAGTGGGTATTGAAACAAGGGATGGGTCCACTTCTCACATCTACAAGGAGGTCAATCCCCATCCCACCCCACCCCCAACTAACCCAGAAAAAAAAAATCACCCTGCAGAAACTAGCAAAAACCTAGTCCGACCCCAGGAACCGTTACGTTAGAATGCGCTATGTGATCCTGAAGTCTTGCTGCTGGGGGAGGGGGGTGGGGAGAGGAGAGGAGAGGGAAATCCCAACGCTAGTCATGCGTGTCCCTTCCCCTTTGCCGCTCATCGCCTCCTCCCTGTTCGCTCAAATTCTAGGTGTAGCTCCCAGTCAGTGCCCCGGGTTTCCCCACGATGACGGGCCAGAGCCTGTCGGATTTGTCCGAAGCCAACTTTGAGGATAGTGAGATCAGCGTCAACGTTGGGGGTTTCAAGAAGAAGCTGCGCTCGCACACGCTGTTGCGCTTCCCGGAGACCCGGTTGGGCCGCCTTCTGCACTGCCGCTCCAAGGAGTCCATACTGGAGCTGTGTGATGACTATGACGACGCGCAGAACGAGTTCTACTTTGATCGGAACCCGGAGCTCTTCCCCTACGTACTGCACTTCTATAACACGGGCAAACTACACGTAATGGGAGAGCTCTGCGTTTTTTCCTTCAGTCAAGAGATAGAGTACTGGGGTATCAATGAGTTCTTCATCGACTCTTGCTGCAGCTATAGCTATCACGGAAGGAAGATGGAGCCTGATCAGGAGAAATGGGATGAGCAAAGTGACCAGGAGAGCACCACCTCCTCCTTTGACGAGATCTTGGCCTTCTATAATGATGCATCCAAGTTTGAGGGGCAGCCCTTGGGCAATCTCCGAAGACAGCTATGGTTGGCCCTGGATAACCCAGGCTATTCCATTCTGAGCAGAGTATTCAGCATTCTTTCCATCATGGTGGTACTAGGCTCCATTGTCACCATGTGCCTCAACAGCCTTCCTGACTTTCTGATCCCTGATAGCCAAGGCAACCCAGAGGAAGACCCAAGGTTTGAAATTGTGGAACATTTTGGGATTGCCTGGTTCACCTTTGAGCTAGTGGCCAGGTTTGCTGTGGCTCCAGAGTTCTTCAAATTTTTTAAGAATGCACTAAATTTGATTGATCTGATGTCCATCATCCCCTTCTACATCACCCTGGTGGTCAACCTGGTAGTGGAGAGTTCTCCCACCTTGGCCAATTTAGGCAGGGTGGCTCAAGTCCTCAGGCTCATGAGGATTTTCCGCATCCTAAAATTGGCCAGACATTCCACTGGCCTTCGGTCTCTAGGGGCAACCTTGAAATATAGCTACAAAGAGGTGGGGCTCCTCTTGCTTTATCTTTCAGTGGGCATATCAATATTCTCTGTAGTGGCCTACACCATTGAGAAAGAAGAAAACGAAGGTCTGGCCACAATCCCTGCCTGCTGGTGGTGGGCAA
This sequence comes from Vombatus ursinus, assembly GCF_900497805.2. Taxonomy (NCBI): domain Eukaryota; kingdom Metazoa; phylum Chordata; class Mammalia; order Diprotodontia; family Vombatidae; genus Vombatus; species Vombatus ursinus. The sequence goes on from NW_020948739.1 coordinate 4,009,101, forward strand.
CTGTGAGCATGACAACTGTGGGCTATGGTGATGTTGTTCCAGGGACCACAGCTGGGAAGCTGACTGCCTCAGCTTGTATCCTTGCTGGTATTCTTGTGGTGGTGCTGCCAATAACTCTGATCTTCAATAAATTTTCACATTTTTATAGGCGACAAAAGCAACTTGAAAGTGCCATGCGCAGCTGCGATTTTGGAGATGGAATGAAGGAGGTTCCTTCAGTCAACCTAAGGGACTACTATGCCCACAAAGTTAAGTCACTGATGGCAAGTCTTACCAACATGAGCAGGAGTTCACCAAGTGAATTAAGCTTAAATGATTCTCTGCATTAGCCTGAAGGTGTGACTCCATCATAATCCTCAAGACCATACTGATGGTTGAGCTGCCTTTTGTGCTCCTGGCATGGCTCCAGGCTCCATGGGGTTACAAAGTAAGGAGAAGACATAGTCCTTCAGTCCCTTACCATTCTAAATGGAAGGAGATGCCTGACGAGTATACACCCACAATTGCTTCCACAGCATGTAGAATCTTTGATATGGGGTGGGGTGACTAACACTATACTAACTTTGCACTGAGAAAAATGCTAAACTTTGTGCCTGATGAATATCCTGAATGCCAGTTTTTCTATACAAATCACTCATCGTGGACCGATCGCTGGTGTTCCTGGTGCAATACTTTCAGTTTGCACTTTTGTTTCCATGTTATCGTGTGAGCACTGGATAAAAAGTGTGTCTCTCCTGTGGGAGCACTTGTGAAGTCAGCAATGAAAAACTCAGATTCAACTCACAAGAATGTGAAAAAAATCTCAGTCATGCAGTCATTTCTCAATTTGCTTCAATGCTCAAAACAGAAAATGTGAAATTAAGCACATATCACCAATGCAACTTTCTGTTTTTCTTAGAACTTAACCTGCAGTTCTGTGGCTTGCATGGGTGCATATCATACTAGTATTATTTATGCAAATATTACCTCCCTGGAAATTTAATTTACTCAGTTTACACATACAGTGAAAACTGATCCTAGTTCAAGAGCAAAAGCATTGGGAAGTTAGTGTTGATCTAAAATCAGGCATAAACCCTGACCCTTAGGAAGTTTCTTGGTGTGGGAAATAGGAGAAGTGAGTTTCTCATTACTGGAGGACTGCAAATGGAGTGGATATGCCACAGAGGGATTTCTGCCTCAGGAGTGGGTTGAATAGGATGATCTCTAGGATTTCTTCCAACTCTGAGAGTTTCTTATTCTTAATTGGGAATCACATTCATGAAGAAGGCACCTTGCTTTCCTGAGAGTCTTTCCAATGGGAATCCTGCCTTAGACCCAGTATGCATAGGCCTGGAATGAATAGTTTTTTTTCAAGCTGTATTTCATGTTCTGAACAATTTTTCCAAATTCTGCTGGGTCATACAAATTAGCAATTTTTTTTCACTTGTCATTTCTTAAAAGACTGTGGATTAGGTTATTCTGCCTCTTCCAATTACTAAGAGGTTTATTTTACTGTCTGATGAAAGTAAATATTTCATATTTGATATGAAAGGCAGCAGCTTGGAAACTGTCTTTTAGTATCCTCCTCTGAAATCTCATTAAAAATGAGTGCATGTTTGTTTCTGAGCAAAATTTACTCCAGTAATTTTGCTTCTAGGATATATAATGTTTTATACGATACTATAATTACCTTGTAAGGGGCTTCCTTCTTCGAAATGGGGAACTCAAGGAACATAAGCATGTACTCAGAACACAAATGATATGTGCATGGAGTAGACTGCAGGGAAATCTTATATATTTTTGTGAATTAGTTGTCTTCCTCCTGGGAACAAGGTAAGGCTGGGATGGGGAAGGGAGAGGAATGGGAAAATTGAAAAGGAAATGGTATAAAATATCACAACTAATTACAAATCTTAAAAAAGTTTAATGCTGCATAAAGTACCTTGAAACTTCTAAGCATGTTGAAAAAAGGTCAAAGGAAGGCACATATCCTATTTCCTTTGGTCCTTCGGATCTCCTTCTTGCTCTTTGCTCCGTGATTACAGGAGCCCTGAGCTATCACATGAAAGTGTGGATGGAATCCTGAGCCCCTTTGTATAACTGCTCTGTATCCATCACACTATATGTTGTGTATTGTTTCCAAGTTGACTTCTATTATATGTCTTTGAAAAGACTGTAGATTCAAATGGCCTAAGCATGGAGTCGCCTAGGGTTTTCATTAAGGCTCAGATCCTTTCTTTTCATGTGGCACTTACCTAAGTTACTGAATTTTGTGTGTGTCTTGATTTCCTTACTTACTAGTTGGAGTCCATACTAACTTCACAGGGGTGCTGTGAGGAACCTTTAGTATTTGAAAAGTATTCACAAGATATTTGAGGGCTGAGTTACTGTTCCTATTAAGAGAACTTTGGCTTGATTTTCTGAATGCACTAGGCACTTCTGATTGTAGATGTGGGTTCAAATCTTCTCATCTGGATGGAGATTCATGGTAGGATACCTCCCAATATCTAAAGGACAATCTCTCTCTCTCTCTCTCTCTCTCTCTCTCTCTCTCTCTCTCTCTCTCTCTCTCTCTCTCTCTCTCTCTC
>NW_020948739.1:4011767-4164091 GCF_900497805.2 Vombatus ursinus
GCACTTTCTCTCTCTCTCTCTCTCTCTCTCTCTCTCTCTCTCTCTCTCTCTCTCTCTCCCCCCCCCCCCCCCCCCCCTCCCCCCCCCCCCCCCCCCCCCCCCCCCCCCCCCCCCCCCCCCCCCCCCTCTCTCTCCCTCTCTCTCTCTCTCTCTCTCTCTCTCTCTCTCTCTCTCTCTCTCTCTCTCTCTCTCTCTCTCTCCCCCTCCCTCCCTCCCTCTTTCCCTCCCTCACTCCTTTCCTCCTCCTCCTCCTCCTCCTCCTTCTCTTCCTTCTCCTCCTTCTCTCCCCTCTCTTTCACACACATACACACACACAGACACAGACACACAGACACACAGACACACACATACACACACACTCATACACAAATATGAGAATTTGAAAAGACTGAGAGGCAACAGATTGAGAAGTTCAGGGCTATTCCACAGATTTTTGCAGACAAAATACCTGACTTTCACCAATATTTCCACAGATGGAAAGTCAACAGTTTACAAAATCACCTCCAGATTATTTTGGAGGCAGGTGATGTCAGGTGACTTATCAGGTATGCCTGAGAATGTTTTCACTTGCTTTAACCAACTTTATTGGGCCCCGTATTGGGCATGTTATAAAGTGGCTATTAATTCCTTATTACAGGCTTATTTGCAAGGAGACAGGATAGTACTCAGTTGTTCTAGATAGAATTTTTTCCTAAAGAGTATTTCATTATAAATGATGAGGTGTTTCTGATGGTTGTATCCATTTTAGATAAGTTAGCTGGAAGGTTCATAATTCATTGTGGAAACAACTTGCATTTATATGGTACCTTTCACCTGGGGGAAATCCCAAAGTGCTTTAGAAACTGTTTTTAACTTCTCTTGCATATATAGTCATGTAGAAAAGGATCTGGCCCCTTCCTGAAGCAGGAGTAAAGCTAGGAGGAAAAGTTTAATAGCACCATCCATTTAATAGCCTAAAGTAAGTTTTGCAAGCAGCAGGTTCAGAAGGAAGGGAAGACTAATCTATGTGGCTTCAACAACAGACTTAATTTTAAATCATCTAAATTGATCTGGGACCCAGGGAGAAAAGTGTTCTTCCTCTCTGAAATAGCACCATCAAACCATTAATGTCAATATGTGGTCCAGACTTAAGCTTCTCAATTCACCTATAAAATAGCATTTTAGGTAGAAATCATCTCCTCTAGTTACTAAAGCTTGGTTATGTTTCAGATTAGAAAGGAAGAAACTCATCAGTACCATTTTCAGTTTCATTTTTATAAAGAGTACTAGCACAAGGTGATTTCTTTAGGCTTTGGCCCTGCCAATCTGACCTACAAACCTGGTTTTTAATTCCCTTTAAGAATATTTTAGCTAGAAAAAGAGGTCAATTCACAAGGCTATTGATTGGTGGATGTTTTGTGGGCAAAGAAAGGTTTTCTTTGGGATGACAAACCTGTAAGTTCATTCAAGGTTAGTTTAGGAGAAAATATAGGGGCCCATTTATTTTTTTACACAGTACATGATGGGGGCTTTAAAAGTTTTAGATTGGGAAAATGTCACTATTCTGCCTGAGCAAATTATTTGGTTGATGTGGATTATATGGTTTCAAATTTGAGTTTTTCTTTTAGAAAAATCAACAAAAACAAAACCCAACATTAACATTTCCAAGTTTCATGGGTTTGCCACAAGGCAGAGGCATGTTGTAATGCCAAACTGTAGAAGGTTGGAAGCCCAGAAGGTGGTAATTGGTACTTAATACTTGGGTTTATTTCTACTTGTCTTATTACTCAAATAATTTAACCACCTGCTAATTCTCTTCTCATTTAAAAAATTATTTGTATGCACTTGGGTTAGTGATTATCTGTGCTGTTTGTTATCTATTTTGAAGGCTCAACTTGTATTTCTTGTGTGTTTTTACCAGCATGACCTGTTACAGAGTTGTAATTTTAAAAGTTGAGAACGTTGTATTTATGATGTCAGTTTTAACACTCATTAACACACTACTGTGCAAGCATTTACTGTGACTTCAAGTGAACTATTATGTCTTATTGCTACACTTTAATTCTCATGGCCTGGACTTCATAATGAACAACAACACTGACATGCTTAGGAACTCAGCCTTGAACAGTATTAAGATTAGAGAGAGAGAAAATTATTTAATTTTCTTTTAAAAAAATTTGAATTGCACACAGAGCAGCAAGCATCAGAAGGAAATACAATGTTCAGGACCAGAATTCTTGATCAAGAAGGCTGTGTGTTTTTAAAAAAATATATGGAAAAGATTTTTTAAATCTTCCCAGAATAGCAGGTGTTAAGATGAGACTAAGTTCTTTTTCTTAGTAGAGCTGTGTGGGTAGGGTCCAAAATGCTAATGACTGGAGTCATACCAGTGAAATTCCTTGGGCAGTACCTTTGTTTAGCCTCCAAAGCAGTAGATTCGCTTTGAAGGAGCTGTCCTCTCCCACAAAACTCACTACTTCTTCACTCAGTGGTCACTTAAACTTCTCTGCTGGGACTTTGAATTGCAAGGCATCACATGACATTGATGGACTTCCTTACTCTGTGCTAACATCCTTCCCAGACAGCAAATTAACTCATTAAATACATCAACTTAGCTTGGCTGGGTAGCAGTGATGACACAGGTTTAAAGGTTGATAAGCTTCCATTTTAAACCTGGGGTTGTGGAGGGAGGACTCCACAACATTTTTGTTTAGGGAAAAAAGTGACATAAATTTCCACTGTGCAATATGATTTCATTTCATATTGACCCTGTTCCCTTCTACATCTGCTTTAAGGAGAGAGGGCACTGGAGACCCATCCATTCATATTTCTGTTTCAACTCAACAAAAATTCATTAAAGACAACTATGTGCCAGGTACAGCACTTCGTACTAAAGATTCAGAATAAAAATGAAACAGTCCCAACTCTTAAAGAGCTTAACATACTTTTGGGTCTATCATTACAGGTAGAATTGAATAGAGTATTTAATAACTAAGTATACACTGAGCACAGTGCCTGGCATATAGTGGGTACTTAATAAACATTTATTGATTGAAAAACTGTCTAAATTTTACTGTCCTGTTACTATACTTCCTTTGGAAACCTGTCTAATGATTTAAAGAAAAATAAAATTCACTTCAAGTGAAGCTTTGAGGTCAACTCCTTCCCAATTTACATTTTCTCCCTTTTTAGAAACTTGGCAGCAACTTGGCAGATTATCATGGGCCATTGGGAGTTAGTATGAGGAACCACTCTTCCTTTTATCTAGACTAGAGGTAGATAGATTGCCTCTTGTGCTACCATAGTTTAATTCAAATGGAGAATCACTGAACTGCAGAAAGTATCTTCTCATTTCTTTCTTCCATAAATAGAACTATCAATAGTCCTTGGTATTCACAACCAGAACCTAAGTAATTATTTTCTAAGCATGAGAGGCTGAGAGAAAGGTAAGTGCTTTAAGAGCACTATATAACATCTATACAGTGCTTTAAATCTCAAAGTGCTTTACATATTATCTCATTTGATCCTCACCATAACCCTGAGAGGTAGGTGCTATTATCCCCATATGAGGAACCTGAAACTGAGAGAGAGGTGAAGTGACTTACCCAGAGTCACACAATTAGTACATATCTGAGGCTGGATTTGACCTGAGTCCTCCTGACTCCAAGCACCTAGAACTGAGGCAAATAGAAGTGCTGTGTTTTAGTTTAAGAAGATTCTTGCATTTTAACTAATATCTTTACAATCTCTGTGTTTTCCTTCTAGCTTCTCATTCTAGCAGGGGTATAAATGTTGTCCAGGTTTATTTTGGAGCCAGAATGTCATGCATCTTAGAATAAAATGCAAAAAATCAAAAAAATGTCACCAAAATTCCCTCTTTTGGAAAGAACTTCAAATATATTCAAGATATCGCTTCTCCCAAGTCTTAGTGCCTCATTCATTAAGAAGAGTTTTAATCCATGCCAAAGATTTCACCACCAGATCTGCCAGGTAGCTGGACATCTGAGATCATACTGGAGATTGGAAAATTCAATTATGAAGCATTTATTTTTGCCTCTTATGTACCAAGCCCTGGGGAAGAGGGTATGCTGGGGAAACAAAGAGAACAAAGAAATGGTCCCTGCCCTCAAGATGTTTACATTCTACTGGGGGAAACAACACACACACACACACAAATATAAATACAAACAGGTAAAGGGAAGATAATTATGGGTAATGAATACTGGAGCAGAAGCATAGGGAAGGTTTTTTGTAGCCAGTGGCCCCTGAGCTGAGCTTTGAAGGAAACTAGGGATTCTCCAAAATGGCAGTGATGAGGGAGTACATTCCAGGCATGGGGGATGGTCATAGAGATGGGAGATAGAATGTTGTGCACAAAGAACAGCACATTGTCTTCTATTTTTTCATTCTTTTGGTTTTGTTTTACAATGTCTTGATTTCTCATGAAGTCACTAGCTTCCATTTGCTCCATTCTAATTTTTAAGGAAGTATTTTCTTCAGTGAATTTTTGGACTTCCTTTTCCATCTGGCCAATTCTGCTTTTTAAGGCATTCTTCTCCTCATTGGCTTTTTGGACCTCTTTTGCCATTTGGATTACTCTATTTTTTAAGGTGTTATTTCCTTCAGTATTTTTTTGGGTCTCCTTTAGGAAGCTGTTGACTTGTTTTTCATGATTTTCTTGCATCACTCTCATTTCTCTTCCCAGTTTTAACTCTACTTCTCTTACTTGCTTCTCAAAATCCTTTTTGAGCTCTTTCATGGTCTGAGACCAATTCATATTTTTCTTGGGAGCTTTAAATGTAGGAGCTTTGACTTTGTTGTCTTCTTCTGGTTGTATGTTTTGATCTTCTTTGTCACCAAAGAAAGATTCTATGGTCTGACTTTTTTGTGCAGTTTGCTCATGTTCCCAGCCAATTACTTGAGTTTTAAATGCTTTGTTAAGGTAAGGGTCTGCTTCCAGTGTGGAGAATGTACTGTCCCAAACTTTGGGGGTTTTGTGCAGCTACTTCCAGAGATACTTCTAGGGACCTGTAAATTTTCAGTTGTTCCAAGGTGGTATGATCAAGGGCAAGGTGTTTACTTCTTTCCTGGCCTGTACTCTGGTCTATGAGTGACCATAAGCACTCTTTTCTGCCTTGGAACTGTGAAGAGGATTCCCCCTCCACTGCCACTACAAGGTCCACCATGTCAGTGCTCCTCCTCACCCCAGGACTGCCACTCAGGACTGGGATCCAGCTCCAAGCACAGGCAAAGCAAGAGAATCCTGCCTTGGCACCAGCAAAGAGATCCCTTCAATCCCCCTCTGATCAGCCACTTGATTCCAATTTGGGCTGAGAGCTCTGGAAGCAGCTGCTGCCCCTAGGCTGCACTGGAACTGGGGCTGGGACTGAACTTCTCTCTCACCAAGATAACAGACTTCTCCTACTGACCTTCTAAGTTGTCTTTAGTATTTGTGGGTTGAGAAGTCTGGAAACCACCACAGCTGACCATGATTCAGTCCTCTGAGGGCTGCTCCAGGTTTGCTGAGTCCTGGTCTTCACCTTCATGATGATGTTGAACTGCATTCCTCTCCCAGCCCAGAGCAATAGACCTTTCCAATCAACCATCCAGGTTGTCTTGGGCTGGAAATTTGTTTCACTCTGTCTTTTTGTGGGTTATGCTGCTCTAGAACTTGTTTAGAGCCATTTTTTACAGGTATTTGGAGGGGTTTGGGGGAGAGCTCAAGCAAGTCACTGCTTTCACTCTGCCATCTTGACTCTGCCCGGCCAGGAACAGCAAATAGGCTAATTTTGTCTGGAGAGTGAATAAAGGAAAATAATGTTCCATAAGCCTGGGAGAACAGGCTGGAGCTTAACTGTGAAGGGCTGTAACTGCCAGGAGAGTTTGTATGTGATCCAAGGGACAACAATGAGCCCCTGGAGCAGGGGAGTAACATGGTCACATCCAGGCTTTAAGAAGATTGCGTTGGTAGCTTCATGGAGGCACCTGCAAATTGTTCACCTGCCAAGCTACTCCTTACTAGGTCTTTGCATCCCTGCCCAAATCTAGATTGTGCCACAGATTCCCACACAATTCTAGTATGTCTTCTCAGCCTTCAGTCCATAGTCACAGGGCCACTTAGGGCCCATCAGGAAATATATACCCCTGGGATCTAGCAAAATGCTAAGACAAAGCAGCAGTGGGGATGTGCTTAGCACAGTGCCTAGGACATAGTAGGAGCTTAATAAATGCTTATTGACTGTTGGACTGTGTGGAGGGATATGAAGGACCAGATGAAGTTGCACTTCAAAATGGCAAAGTTTGATGTGGTTTTGCCACATAATAAAGGGAGGAAAGGATTAGGAAGAAGAAGAAAGAATGTATGGCACCATCTTGGTCACATCTCCTACTAAGATAAGCAAGAGGTCAGAGAAGAAAAGGTCAAATAGAGAAGGAAGGAAGGAAAGAAAAAGGCAGAAGGGGAAGCTGGGAAAGGGGAGTGAGCAGACAGCAAATTAGGAGGAGTAAAAGAGTAAGTATTTAATAGTATTTGTAACCCATATGTCACTGGGTCCCAGCCCCCGATGCAATTAAGAAGTTCACCTTGGGGGCCTCTCTCAATAATAATTTCCATGACTTCTTTTGTCAACATCTGGAGTCTCCCTTGAGAGTATCAGAATTTGGCTTGCATCTCTCATAGGCCCTCAGCTCTCCAGACGTTTAGAGAGACACTAGATAGAGGATGGTTTTTATTTTCTTTTGTCTGAGACTGTGATTTCATCAGTGTAAGAAACACCTTTTTACTAATGCAGATCTGCAACTATTCAGCAATTTCTAGGCTGAGAGACTTGCCTGAGGTGCTAAGAGGTTAAGTAGAGTCAGTCTTATCAAGCTGGTAAGTAAAACTCTTAATCTCAGGGGGGGAAGTCTCCTTTGCTTTCTGGAGGTCATCCAGCAATTCTTTCCTCTAGGAGGTGGGAACAGCCCCTCTCTGAACCTATGTGGTCCACATGAGTTATGGAATCAGCAAAGCAATAGGCGTGAGTTGTTCCTTTGGGGCCAAGCATACCACCTGATGCCATGGTCCTCTTTGAGAATGAAGGACAAACAAAAACAACAACAACAACAACAGTAAGTAGCCTATGGTTCTCTCTCCAGTCCTTCACTCAGGCTGGATCTTCCTGTCTTCTCTCCCACCTTCACTCTTCAAGGCTTCAAACATTTTTTCTCCATCTCCCCCCATTTGTCCACCTGTTCAAGATCCTGAGGTCTCATGGATTTGCAGGCCTAAGTCTAGATCTGGGCATAGGCCAATATCTCTGAGTCTTAATCCCTCTCTGAGTATGAGAGTTTGTCTTCTCCTGTGTCCCTGTCACCTTTTAAAAGCCAAGTCCATGTGTTACTTAGTGAACTCTTAATGTGCTGTCACCTCAGTGATACTTATTGCTATTGTTCCTCATTGTCAATGGGGGAAAGAGAAGGAGGAGGAGGAGGAGGAGGAGGAGGAGGAGGAGAAGAAGAAAGAGGAGGAGGAGGAGAAGGAGAAGAAAGAGGAGGAGGAGGAGGAGAAGAAGAAGAAAGAGGAGGAGGAGGAGAAGAAGGAGAAGAAAGAAGAAATCAAATCTTGTCCAAGAGGCAGTAGAGGGAAAAGAGAATCCTGCCCAACTCTTCTGGGTTTGACATGTCTTTTTGGCCTTCCAAATATGTTCTTTTGTGTTCATTACATGAAAGTCAATATAACATTCTTCAAGGTAAATAGTGATCTCATGGTCCACAGGCAGACTTGCTTAGAAAATAACTCTACACAGTTGCACCTATGTCCTGTCTCTTCCCAATTCTACACCAGCCTTGAGTCCACAATTAATTTATACAATCCCTTTCTAGCAGCTTCAATCTCCTCTTCATTGTCTCCTTTGATCTTTTGTTATCATTCAATTTCTCTCTCTTCTTTTTTGTTGCCAAACTTCTGGAGTCTGTGGCTTACTCCTGTGGCTGCCTCCACTGCCTCTTTGCTACATTGCTCCAGAATCTGTCAACTGTCTGTCCTTTCAGCCTAATCTCACTTCATTGCCATTCAGTCACTCTATGGCAAGCTCCAACCAAACTGGGTTGTCTACTGGTTATTCTCGCATTTCATTCCACTCTGTCACACCTCTGTGCATTCATGCAGGGCATTCCTGCAACCTGAAATGTGCCCCTTCTGCATTTCCATTTGGTGAAATCCTCTTTTGTCAAGAACTCCTCCTGCATGAAGTTCATCTATTTTGAGAGGTAGTATGGTACCAGGGGAAGTAGGTTGGATTTAGAGTCAGAAGTCCTTAGTTCAAATCCTGTCTTACTGAAGGATCAAATGAGATAATATTTGTGAAGTGCCTAGAACATAGTAATCATTTAATAAATGCCTGTGACCTTGGGCAAGTTTCTTAACCTCTCTAGGACTCCATTTCTTCCTCTGTAAAATGATAAAGTTGAACTAGATGACTTTCTAAGATCTCTCCCTATTCTAAACCTATGATCCTATGAAACTCCTGCATGAAACATGTCCTGCGCCAAGGTCTTGGCACACATTAAATGTTCACTAAATGCCTTATCATTTATTGATTGCTTCATTAACCATCACCTCCCTCCATCTCCAGTTAATCATGATCATTCCCTCCACAAATATCTCTAATGAACTTACTTTCACATTTTAGTTATCTTTATCTATCTTATTCTACCTTAATTCCCACTTATCTGATTTTTTTGTCTTTTTATCCCTATTAAATTGTAAGCTTATTGAAGGTACAAACTATGTTATGTTCCACTTAAACCACTCTTTTTCAGGCCAGCAATTAACTAATTCTGCTTTTGTTTTTCAGTTTATGACTCCACTTGGGGTTTTTGGAGCAGTTTGCCATTTCCTTCTCCAGCTCATTTTACAGATGAGGAAACTGAGGCAAACAGGGTCAACTGACTTGCCCAGGGTCACACAGCCAGTAAGTGTCTGAGGCCAGATTTGAACTCAGGAAGATGAGTCTTCCTGACTCCAGTACAGTCAGTCTATCCATTGTACCACCTAGCTGACTCATTCTAGCAGCTAGAATCTAGCTAATCTGAAGAGATAGGAAGTAAATAGCGTACTGGCCTTGGAGTCAAGAAGACCAGGACTCAAATCCAGCCTCTGGCACTTACTAGCTATGTAACCATGTGCAGGTCAATTAATGTTTCTGACTCTCAGTTTCTTCTGTAAAATGGGCATAATAATGTCTGTTGGCTTTTCTCTGTATCCCATCACTGAGCTCAGTGCCTCACACACCATAAATATATTTAATAAATGCTGAAAGCAGAGTAATACCTAACTCACAGACTTGTTGAGATTCAAATGAGCTATGTATAGGACTTTGGGACTCAAAGAACTACAAAAATGCCCCCTGTTCAATTCAGTGGGGTTGGGTTTTCTCAGTCTTCATCCTTGACTTCCTTTGGCATTGTTGCCAAGTCTTTGCTTTCTCAGCTTCTGTGACTCAGTGCATTCCCTCTGACCTCTCTGATGACTCTGACTCCACATCTTTTGCTTTCTCCTCATCTTCCTCCCACCCTCTAAATATGGATGTTCCCCAGTGTTCTGTCCTCAGATCTCTGTTCTCTGTACCACTTTTCCTCAGAAATATATTCTCCTCCCACATCTTCAGCTGTCACTTCTCTGCAGAAGACTCCTTAATCTATATCTTGCCCTCTCTCTCTCTCTTTCTCTCTCACTCTCCCTTCTCTCCTCTTTCTCTCCTTCCATCTCTCCTCTCTCTCTCTTTCCATCTCTTTTCTCTATTTCTGTCTTTCAGTCTCTTTATCTGTCTCCCCTCTGTCCCTCCTTCTATCTCTCTGTCTCTTTCTGCCTCTCTCTGTCTATTTCTCTCCCCTCATTCCCCTCCCACTTTCTACCCTACACTCATCCTTACTGGACGTATCTACCTGAATGTCCCCCTGGTACCTCAAACTCAGTGTATTTAAGACAAAACTCATGGTTTCTATCCCTTGATAGGCTCTTCCTCTTGATTTCTCTAGTTCTCTTAATTGTACCAGCCATAATCTTCTTAATCATTCAGACTCTTCACTCTCCCTCAGGTCTCTCATTTAACCAATGAATCAATCTATCTATCTATCAATCAAAGTCTTGGGCATTCTTCTTTCATAATCTTACACCTATCCTTTCCCACTTTCATTAACCTAGTTTAGGAGGTAGCTTAGAGTACTGGAAAGGGCACTGGACAAAGAGAGAGGAGATTTGCGTTCAAGCCCCTGCTATATCACCACCTATGTGACCATGGGCCATTAATCTTTTCCTCATCGGTAAAATGGGTATACACATATATTATACATATATAATATATGGAGAAAATGTATGTATATACAAAATAATATATATACATATACATATATACACACACACAATACATGTATCTGTGTGTATCTCTATATAAAAATATATATATATACACATGTATGTATAAATATAAGAGCAGCTAGATGGCATCATAGATAGAGAGCACCAAGCCTAGCATCAAGACCTGAATTCAAATCCAATCTCAGACACTTAGTAGCTATATGACCCTGGTCAAGCCACTTAATACTGTTTGCCTCAGTTTCCTCATCCGTAAGATGAGCTGGAGGAGGAAACAGCAAACCACTCCAGTATCTCTGCCAAGAAACCCCCCCCAAATAGGTCACAAAGATGACTAAACAACAAAACATGTAAATGTAAGTGTATACATGCACATATACATATAACACAATATACATACATATATGAATATATATATGAATAATAATAATCCATATTTGCATAGTGCTTTAAAGCTTAAACATTATTTTACTCAGAACAGCCTCATGAGGCAGGAAATATGTATATACCCATATGTATGTATATAGTATATGTATATGCATGCATATTTGTATACATATACATAATGTATTCACATATGTATATACACATATGTGTATGTCTGTACACACACATATATACTTCATGCCTCACAGAGCTGTTCTGTGTAAAATACTTTATAAGCTTTGAAGCACTGTGCAAATGTGAATTATTATTCAGGAATTTATTCTGTCATGCTTGGACTATCCCATGGCAGCATGGTGTGGTAGCAGAATTCTTGGATTTAAAGTCAGAGGCATTTAACTACTTGTGTGACCTTGGACAAGACTTTTCATCTCTCTTGGGCCAGTCATTGCCAAGGTTGCCACTATTGTATGATTGTATAGTCAATCAATGAACAGGTATTATATGCCTACTATGTACAAAGGCCTCATATTTGGATGTGTTCAAGGTCAATGGCCTCAGTTACCTCATCCATCAAAGAAGGGGCTTGATTAGCTCTAGATCAGGAGTCCTTGTGACCTCTAAGGTGCCTGACTGCTCTGAGTCTATGAATCCATTGCAATAGCTGGCTACTCAGGCTCTCTGTCTCTACTTTTCCTCTAACTCATCCTACAACACTACTGTCAGATTAATCAATCCAACAAAAAGCATTTATTATTAAGCACCTACCATATGCCAGGAACTTTGGTACGCATTGGAGATACAAATACAGAGTAAAATGATTCTTCCTCTCAAGGGGCTTAAATTCTGCTGGGATTCTTCTTTCTGTCTTCCTCTATCCTCTCTGCTTTGGCCTTAGGTAGCACTCTTTCCTTAGCTTTGTTAATCCACGTTATAAATCTAGACGTGCCTATCATAAGAGGTGGGTATGAAAGGGAACCATTTTGAGATGAAATGAAATTGGATGGGACAAATCCCTGAGTCCTGCTATCAGGAGTTTGGGATAAGATATTTGGGGGAAACTAGGAATGAATTGCCTACATATTGGGGAGGGATGTGTGTGGCTATTTAAGTTAGAGACTGTAACTATGGCCACCTTCTGACTAGTTTCTGAATATCTGGCCCTTGTTTTAACCAGGTTTATGAGGTTACTAATTTGGCCTCAGATCGCACTTGCCTTTCTGGGGGAGATGGAGAAGAGGACACAGATTTTTTCAGGGCATTTCCCACCCCCATCCCCATTATAAACTCTCTCCAGTGCCTATATTTCCAGACATTTAAAGAGTTCTGAGCTATTTTCAGACCTACTATGAAAAGAACAGAAGTGTTAACAGCCAGACAACGATCAAGCCATTTTCTAACAGGAGAGTTGGCGTGACTCCCTTTTGATCCGTCAGCCTATCGATTTTTTTCTTCTATCCTAGCGGGGCTGCCAGGGCTGCCACTACTGTGTGAGGTGAAGGGGTTGAATTGCAATCGGATGTGTTCAGAGCCAATTACCCAAAGGCTGTGAACTAGGTTTCCTTCTCTGCATCTCTTTCTATGGGGAGAGGCAGGAAGGAAGAGGTGACGGAAACCACAGACCACACCAAGCTACAGGGGATCTTTGGCTTTTCTTATTGCCTGCTTCTGATGAATCCCAAAGCTAGTTCTCCTCTCCCTGCTGTTGTATGATCTGGGCTTCAGGGCTGCTTCTGGAATAAGTCTCCTATTGGGAACCACGCAGCTACTGCAAACCATCTCTGGGTTCTCTTCTGCCACTGACTCACAACATGGCCTGTGGTAAATCACATATAATCTTACGCCAGGCTTTCCTCTGTCCTGGGTAACCTGGGAATGATAATGTGGATTCCATGGGGGTTGTGGAGCTCAGCTGTTTGCCAAGTATTTGACAGATTCAGAAGGGAAGTATGACATAAAGGCACAGTATTTAAAATATATTGCTATGTGATTATCCAATTTTAAACCATGAGATCATGGATGTTCAGTAACTCTTTCTATCTTTTTAAAGCACTATCCATTAAGAAATGAGTCAGGAAACTCTTTTCAAACATACACATACACACTGAAGGAGGAACCATATTGCTAAATATGTATCATAAGCATTTATGTTAACAGCTAGGATGGCTTTGAATCATGGCAACTGGGGGTGTCACATAGAGATATTCCATAAAAGTGCTTCATACCATGTACTTGGAACAGACTGAGGCCCAGAGTAAAAAGTCTGCTTGAGCTTAGGATGGTCAGCTAAACAAACAACACGGGAAACAAGGGGAGGGAAGGAAAAAAAAAGAAAAAAGAAACGTACACAACTTTATTATGTATTTAAAAGGCATGGCAATAGATTTGCAGTTTCATATGCAATCAATTTTTTATTATGCTATTTATGGAAATGCTTGATTTATTCTACAAATAAATAAATAAAAACAAAAAAATCAATCACCACTTACAGAAGACCTATTTAGGCTAATAAGTTTGAGTGCTAGATAGGGCTTCAGAGATCATATAGTCCAACCCTCTGTCTTCTTACTTTAAAAAAAATCAGTTTTATTGATGTCTTTTGTTTTTGCATCACAGTCATTTTGGGAATACATTCCTTCTCCCTCTCTTCTGTCCCTCCTATCCCTCCACTAATTAAACCCTCCTTTATAACCTGTCCCCCCCCACCCCCCCACCAATTGTTAAGCAAAAACACCTAGATACAGCGATGTCATCTGGCAAATCAAGCTTTTGTTAAATACCTAATATACTCTAGTGCTAGGTACTAGAGATACAAAGAAAAGAACAGTCTCTGCTATCAAGGAGTTTACGGTCTATACATATAGACAACACTCAGTTCTAACAGTGCTCCAATTCTCTGCTGAGAGGAAGGAGGCACACATTGCTATCCATTCTTTGCTACCATTATTGCCAACCCCTTTCATTTCACAGATGATTTTCATGGGCAACTTTCCCATGATCATTGTTCAGTCACTTTTCAGTCATGTCTGACTCTTCATGACCCCATTTGGGGTTTTCTCATCAAAGACACTGGAGTGGTTTGCCATTTCCTTCTGCAGCTCATTTTACAGATGAAGAAACTGAGGCTCAGAGGGAGGGAGTTACCCAAGGTCACCCAAGTACTAAATAACAGAGCTGGAACTTGAATCCAAACTCTTTTGACTCCAAATCTAGTGTTCTTGATACTGTGCCATGCTGAGAAAAAATATTTCTCAAAAGAATATTGTAGGTTGCTTACTATTGTTATTTTTCAGTATTTTCAGTCATGTCCAACTCTTTGTGACCCCACTTAGGGTTTTCTTGACAAAAAGTCTAGAATGGTTTGCCATCTTTCTCTGGTTTATTTTACAGATAAGAAAACTGAGGCAAACAGAGTTAAGTAACTTGCCCAGGGTCACACAGCTAGTAAGTGTCTGAGATCAGATTTGAACTCAAGATGATGAGTCTTAAGTAGAAGAGTTAGGATTTAAACCCAAGATCTTTCTAAAATGCTGTGGAAAGAATGATGTTTCTGAAGTAAGAAGACCTGAGTTAAAATCCTTCCTGTGATACTTAACCTCAGGTAGTAGTTTCACAGGCAGGACTTTATTAGATTATATGGTCTCCAAGTTTCCTCCCAGTTCTAGATTTATGATTCTATAATCATTATACCTTGAATGAATGAATGAAAAAGCATTTTTTTAAAAGGTGCTGTGTATCAAACACTGTAAGGTATTATGTTAGACGCTATGGGGATGGAATTAAGCATAGAAATTTGTCCCTGCCCTTTGGATGAAGTAATTAGAATAGCTGTAAATATCTGTCCTTTGGAAGGACAAATAAATGCATCTGTTTTTAAATTCTTGGTATAATAATATATAGTCACTTAACCCTAGTTGCCTCAGTTTCCTCATCTGTAAAATAAACTGGAGAAGGAAATGGCAAACCACTCCAACATTTTTGTGAAAAATAAATAAGAAAACCCAAATAGAGTCACAAAAAGCCCGACATGACTAAAACAACTGAATAACAACAAAAACGACCTAACTCACAGGGCTGTTATGAGAAAATCACTTTGAAAACCTTGAAGTGCTAAATAAATGTGAGCTATTATTATATTTGGGTAATGTAAAAAAAAAAAAAAACAACCTATCTCATTTCCATCCTGACATGAATCAGTAATGAAAGATCTCAGTGCAAAAGATCCTTCGCATTTCAAACTCAGATACATCCTCTGCATCAAAGAGAGCTCTTGATATGATGTGTGCCATTCTGGCCCAATTATGGGAACCACACTTAGTGTTAAGCAGTTACCCACTGATGCGTTTCCGCCAATGACAGACCAGTGGTAATTCTTTGCCGTGAAGTACACCTTCTGTATGGATGACTAACTTCAAGTGTTTCTTGCATACTGATGCATCAGGCGAAAAACTAGACTGGAATGATCAAGAAAATTCAGAACACCAATACAGCAAAGGGCCAATGTGGGCCAATGTTATTCTCAATGTCAATTTGTTTGCTTCTGAGACCCCAAGCCCAAAAGAGGCACGAATTGATCTATAAAAAGATTCTAACAAGGCCTGGACTCTTGCAATAGTCTCTTGACTAGTCTCCCCAGCCCCCTCAGTTTCCCTTCTCCAATAAATCCTTCATACTGTTGCTAGAGTAACCTTCCTAATGCAAAGGTCTGAACATTTCGTTTCATTGCTCCTTGAAGGCAGGGGTTGTTTACTGCTTTTTCTTGCTATCCGTAGCTCTAGCTCAAGGCAGGATAATGTAGTGGATACAGTGCCTGCCTTGAAGCCAGGAAGACCTGAGATCAGGTCCTACCTCTGACCCATACTGGCTGGTTTACCCAGGGTAAGTCACTTTCAGTCCTCTCAGTGCTTTAGGTGACTTTCTAAGATTATATGTTGCAGTGAAAGTGCTGCCCTGCCTGGGTAGAGGGAGGTCCCTGTTCCCAGCATTGAGTATAGTACTCTACACATAAAAAGAACCGAACAAAGGCTTGCTAGATGGGACTGGAGAACTCAGAAGCTTCCAGAGGCTCCCCATTGTCTACCTAAAAAAGTCTAAATCCTTTAGCCTGTCATATGAGGCTTTCGCCAGTCCAGCTGCAATCCACCTTTCCAATTTTAGCTTAAATTATTCCCCTTTGCCTACTCTATGGTCCAGAATCAGGGGTGGGGAACCTGCGGCCCTAAGACAACTTGAGGCCTTCTAAATCCTTAAGTGAGGCCAAAGGCTTCACTTAAGGATTTAGAAGGCCACAGGTTCCCCATCCATGGTCCAGATAAATAAGATTACTCATCATTTCCTGAATGTATCTTATTTTCCTGTCTTTGTGACTTTTTTCATCTTATTTCTTTATATTTTAAATCTACTACCCTTTCTCTTTATCTCTGACTTTTGAAATACAGCCCACCCTTCAAGAACCAGCTCATATGCTATCTCCATCATAAAGTCTTCCTGAATTACCCTGCATTCTCTTAGCTTGACTCAATTCCTTGTTATTGTTCAGTCATTTTTCAGTTGTGCATGACTCTTCATGACCCCATTGGGGGTTTTCTTGGCAAAGAAACTAGAGTGGGTTGCCATTTCCTTCTCCAGCTCATTTTACAGATGGGAAACTGAGGCAAACAGGGTTAAGGGACATGCCCAGGCAGCTAACAAGTGTGTGAGGCCAGATTTGAACTCATGATGAGTCTTCCTGACTCCAGACCTGGCACTGTATTCATTGCACCACCTAGCTGCCCATATAGAGGACCCAACAAATGTTGGTTGAGGGGTAGAAGAGTAAAGGAAGTTAGGAAAGGTGTATTAAATTTAACTGTATAGATCATTGTTGTTCTAATGTTGGCAACATGCTAACATGTCCTAGGTTAAACTAGGACTGCTAGGAGACAGACAAGCTGTTCATTTGCCCTTGGTGTCTGAACAGAGATGGGAATAGGCAGGGAAGAATGAGTCAATAATGGAGTGCCTCTGATGATAGCTAAGTGGCCCACTGGGCCAGGAGTTAGAAAGACTCCTCTTCCTGAGTTCAAATCTGGCCTGAGACACTTACTAGCTGTGCGACCCTGGGCAAGTCACTTAACTCAGTTTCCTCATCTGTAAATGAGCTGGAGAAGGAAATGGCAAGCTACTCCTGTATCTTTGCTGAGAAAATGGGGTCATGAAGAGTCGGACACAACTCAACAACAATCTCATGGTGGCAGTATGTAGAAAGACAGCAGCACTGGTCTGGGGAGGGAGAAAGGATAGTGATGGTCAAAGGTGCGAAGATATGAGTCATACTGGCAGGAGGGCCTCACTTGGTCAATCTCTTCTCTCTCATTCAGTTAAAATTAACAATGGTATGTATCTCAGGATTATAGTGTACCAAAGAAGGCTTGCTATAAAACAGCAGTTGAGAAGATTGATGACATTTAGACCTTCCGGAGTTATCTTCTCACGATGTTGCTCACATTGTATTGCTATATCCTTAGTGATTTAAAATTCAAAGTCTATTTCGGCTGTTACATTTTTATTTCTGAGCCTGATGGAGTTACGATAACAATGAGCATTATCCAACTGCATGGCTGTCATCCCTGGTGGAGTGAAAACTCTCTTGGGTACAGGACAGATTCTGCTGTGTGACAGTCCGCTAGTTTCTCACTGCCTTGCACACATCGCCGCCCATTCTGATTTCGGTGATATGACTCTTCTTTCCTCTGGTGCAAATTGCAGCCCATCCATGCCTGTCTGGCTTGGGTGACTCTTGTCTATGTCCTCCAGTAGCTGAATACATGGGAACCACTCAGGTAGAGGCCTTCTTCACTTTATCTTGATGTTGCAAGGATATCAGTGCAGCACATGACTGGCTGTGGTCATCCCTCACTCTTGTCATGTGACTAGTTCATCTTTTATGCACATACACATACACATATACATATACATATGTATAATATGTAATATGTATGTGTGTGTATAGTTTTCTTATCTCACCCAGACTTGAATTGCAGGGGTAATTTATAGATCTGATCCCATAACTGATCAGCTTGGGATATTTAACCTGTTCTATTTTTCCAACCTGGGCCAATCCCTGCTTTAGGCCATTTGGGGCTCCCCTACTCCATCCTAAGGGCTTACTATATTGTGCTAGACTTAGTGAGAATGTTACATTGGCTTAGCCAACTGCAGCTCAGAATTCCTGACCTCAAGTGATCTACCAGGCTCCACCTCCCCAGAGATTATAGACATGCATCCCCATGTTGTTTGCTCATGCATTTTGATGATATTTTTTACTCTAGCTCCCCTTCATAATTCCTTGTTTGCACTTGTAGTCTGCTAACACCCACCATGCACCTCTTCTTTGTCTTCTTCACAATACTCATTTTTAAATTCTTCATGGACTATGCTATGACGTGGCTTGTGGCCATACAGTTGAAGCTAGATTCTTAACAGAGAAAATTTATCTTGATATGCCTTAATCTTCACCTTTATTTCAATTATCTCATTAAAAGCTTCCTTTGAAAATTTTTCCCTCACTGTGCCCAAAGGGCAACCAAATTGTGCATACCCTTTGACCCAGCAATACCACTGCTAGGGCTATATCCCAAAGAGATCATAAAAAATGGAAAAGGACCCACATGTACAAAAATATTTATAGCAGCTCTTTTTGTGGTGGCAAAAAAACTGGAAATTGAGGAGATGCCTATCAACTGGGGAATGGCTGAACAAGCTGTGGTATATGAATGTAATGGAATAGTATTGTTCTATAAGAAATGATGAACAGGCAAATTTCAGAAAAAACTGGAAAGACTTAGATGAACTGATGTTGAGTGAAGTGAGCAGAACCAGGAGAACACTGAACACAGCAACAGCAACATTGTGTAATGATTAACTATGATAGACTTAGCTCTTCTCAGCAATGCAATGATGCAAGACAATTTTAAAAGACTTGTGATAGAAAATACTAACCACATTCAGAGAAGGAATGATGGAGTCTGAATGCAGATCTAAGCATAACTATTTTCACTTTTATTTTCGCTCTTTGCTTTTTCTTTCTCGTGATTTTTCCCTTCTGTTCTGATTCTTCTTTCACAAGATGACTAATGTGGAAATATGTTTAATATGATTGTACATGTATAACTGATGTCAGATTGCTTGCTGTCTTGGAGAGGGAAAGTAGGAAAAAAATTTGGAACTCAAAATTTTATAAAAATGAATGTTGAAAACTATCTTTACATGTAATTGGAAAAAATGAAAATAATATTAAGGGGAAAGATTTCCCTCTATGTCCATAGGGCATTTTTACTTAGTAAAATAGCAAAATCACTGTTAATAATAATAATAAATAATAAATATATTTATAAATAAATAACAAAAGTCACTGTTTTATTAAAGTTATCAAATAGTAGACTATCTGGTCTATTAGCTAGGCTAGAGCTTCCAGTTTCTCACATGTTGTTGGATTTATGCTCAAAATAAGGTATTGATTCATTTGCTAACTCATTTTTAGGAGTTAACTCGATGCCCAAATTTATCTGTACTTTAGTTCTCCTGGCATAAATCTATGAAAGTCAAGGTAATATGTCTTTGGGTTACTTGTTCTTTTATCTTATTAGCCACTACTGCCTGCACCTGTCATCAAGTATGGTCCCATCTGTTATATGGTCATGATTACTTTTAGTGCCATTCACCTTAGTCTGGAGTGACACAATAAACCCACTGGTTTTACAAGAAATATCCTTTGCTCCAGCTCTAAGTTAGATTATGCTTTTTATTACAGACTCAGAGTCGAATGGGCCTTTGGGGGCTGGCTGGTTGAGCCCCTTTATTTTAGAGATGAGGAAACTGAGGCCCATAGAGGTTCAATGACTTGCCCATGGTCACATAGGTTGTGTGAGGGATGGGTTTGCAATCCAGGTCCTCTGACGTAAAAGCCAGTGATATTCCCACTGATGCTCCCTACATATCATTTTTATCTATAAAGTGATATCAGAATAACAACTATAATATTGGAAGGAATTTCCAGTGGGCAGTTTGTCAAATCCATTCCCACCAAGGAATCTCCACTGAAATATGCCTGATGATTAGTTATACCGCCTGTGCTTGAAGACCTCTAATGAAGTGGAGCACCTTAGCTACTGAGGCATCCCACTGTAATGTGGGAGAGCGCTAATCATTAAAACATTCTTCCTTTCATTTTACTCTCTGTTATTCCCACCCGTTGTTCCTAGTTCTGACCACAGGAGCTAAACAGAACAGATCTACTCCCTTTCCCACATGATGGATCCTCCAGTACTTGAACACATCTACCTCAGTCTTCTCAACTGATCTCATGGACTTGCAACTCTTCACCATTCTGGGTCTCCTCTAGATACTCCCCAGCTGATTCAGCTCATTCCTAAACGGTGACTCTCAGATCATAATTCGTTACGGTCTTTCAGTTATTTCAGTTGTGTCCGACTGACTCTTTGTGTCCCCATCTGGAATTTTCTTGGGAAAGATCCTGGAGTGGTTTGCCATTTCTTTTTCCAGCTCATTTTACGGATGAGGAAACTGAGACAAACAGCGTTAAGTGACTTGCCCAGAGTAAGTGTCTGAGGCCAGATTTAAATTCAGGAAGATGAGTCTTCCTGACTCTAGACCCAGAATTCTATCCACTGTGCCACCTAGCTGCCTTACTACAAATGTGGTCTGACCAGGCAAGAGTAGAGTGGAATTATCACCTCCTTAATCCTGGAAGCTATTCCTCTCTTAGTCCAAGATCACACTGGCCTTTTTTTTTTTTTTTTTTTGGCTCTCATGTGACACTTCTGACTCCTATTGAATTTATAATTCACTAAAATCCCAATTTTTTTCAGACCCCTGATGACCTCTATTCTTGATCTTTATTAATCATATGACATGTCTCAAGTAGGTCCTTTAGCTTCCAAATACGAACCTGTAGTTGAGCCAACTATACTTTTTCTTCTGAAATATACTCCCTATTCTCAAAACTGTGTTGAAAGGAGAAAAAAACAATTCTGATACATTTTGAATTCTTTATTTCTGGCTGCTTGCAGCCAGATCATCTTGATCCGGGAGCTATGGAATTGGGACATGATCTCCAGAGGACAGAAGTAAGAGTGGTGCGTGGAAGTTGCAGAGCATTAGATTAGGCTTCATGTAAAGAAAACCTTCTTGACAAGGAGCACTGCCTGAAAGTGGAATGGGCTTCCTTAGAAGGGGACGGGTTTCCCTGGGTTACCATCGGCCATGCAAAGGTTGGATGATCCTTTTTCAGGGACATTGTTGAGTAGGTTCTTCTTCAGGACTGGATTGGTCTGAATGGCCTCAAGATTCTGTGAAATACCCTTCTCTCCTGTTGGCACAGTGCTGTCCTGCTGCTAGACATGGTTACCAGGTTGGTCTATTTTACTTAATTGTTTTTCTCTGCTTACAACAGAAGGTTCCTTGTGGGGAAAAGGGAGTGGGATATTGGGGAAATGACTATGGTGTAAAAAAAATTGAAGGCATCAACCAAACAAAATAACATATATAGGTCCTTGATTTATTGTAAAATAACCTCTACATTTTATAATTTGGGCACATTACAAAAGGTGTATTTGAATTAATCCTTTTGAAATGTCTTTTAGGTTGTAGTTAGATCTTAATTTCAGTTTTCAGGAAGTACATAAGGTATTTTTTTCATTAACACTTGGATTTTGCATGCAGTGAACTCTAGGTCTACATATAAATAACCATTTTATAACACTAATAAATGTCCAAACTGGCACCATAAGCATTTATTGCTTTAATCTTGTTAGTGATAAGTTACTAATTTTTCTACATGAAAACTAAGCATTTTTTCAGCTTTTCTTTCACTGCTATTACTATTGTTGCTAATGATAATTATTATGATAATTGAGTGGTTTTAACCTAATAGCAGTGACTTACATAGTGCTTAATGGCCACAAGGCTCTCAATCTCATTTAATTAAAATAATCTAAATTGTTGAGACATGTGAATACATAAGCATATATTAGCTGAGCATGGCATAATACACAGGGCTGTGATATAGCTTTTATTAATAAACCTGGCATGGTTAGACAGCAGTTGGAAAGGTCTGCAGATAATTGTATTCAAACCTATTTTCTAAAAGAAAACTCCTTATTCAAAGTTTAAAATGAACTTAAAAGTTTTAAATGTGGAAACATAGATATTCATCCGGATGAAGTCAATATTCCAGAAGTCTAGGGATTCTTTGAACAGAAACTGAAGACCAGATTGAAAATCAGAGCCTACAGCTAATCAGCTAAGATAAGATCACAGAGTTGTGGGCTGGAAGGGACCTCAGAAATCATCAAGTCTAACGTAAATCTACCTAAGGAAAAAAACTGTGCCCCCTTAGTCAAATTAGGAATATATCTATAGGTGGGGATGATGGTACATACCTTTAATCTCAGCTCCTGAAGAGGCTGACACTGGTGAATCTCTTAAATTCAGCAATTCCGAGGATCGCATGAATTAGGCCAATTGGGGCTCTGCACTATATTTGGCATCAATATGGTGAGCCCCTGAAAGTGAGGAGTCATCAGACTGCCTAAGGTAGGGCAAACTAGCCCAGGTCAGAAATAGAGCAGGTCAAAGTAGTGGGACTGAGCCCCTGACTAGCCCCCTGTGCTTCTAGCCTGGATGAGATGAGGAAATCCCACCTTAAAAAAATGAAAGGAATACCTTTTTAATGGATGCTTTGGTCTCTGTCAAGATTTTCTTTACGGCTCAGTAGTAGGCTCTAGAAGGCAACAAGGCAGAGAAATTACTTCAAATGTAGTCCCGTTTGGTAAAAATTGTGCACTGGGAAACATTTAAGCCCTGAGTGGTTTTCTTTATCCCTTGGACAATAGAATGGTCAGAAACAAGGGACCAAGATGGAGGGAAGTTTATACTACTCCTGTCCTGACCATGAATACAATTATTTATCCTTATTAAAAAGGACTTTTACCTTCCTGTTTCTGGACAACATACCTCTCTTAATACAGTTTATAATCGTTTTAGGTTTTTTTGGCCACCATAGCCCATTGTGAACTCAAGCTGACCTTGCAGTTCGTCAAACCTGTCACATCTCTTTCTGACAAATTATTGTCTAGCTATGCCTCCCACATTAAAATTTATTTTTTAACTTTGGTAAGGTTTTACATTTATTCTTATTAAATTTCATCTTACTGGATTTGGCCCAATTAGATTCCAGTCTGTTGAGATCTTTTTGGATCTAGATTGTCCAATGTGTCAGCCTTCTCTGCCAGATTTTTATCATCTAAATTTGAGAAGTGTACCATCATCTATAATAACCTTTATCCAAGTCAGATAAAAATATTAGCATGCCAGTTAATGGCTTTACTCCCCAAACAAAGGGAACTGGAAAGAACCTTAAGAATCAACTAGTTCAACTGCCTCATTTTGTAGATTGAGGAAACCAACATTCAAAGAGGCCAAATCTTGCCCATAGGCACATGCTTGGGGCAGAGCCAAGACAAGAAGACAGGGCTTCTGGCTTGCCAGCACAATACAATTTTCAAAACTATCTTTTTATTTTTTTCCTTGTATCTGACAAGCTGATTAGACTTGTTTTATATTTAATTCAACCCTACAAGTAGTTATTTATTTTAAATAGTATTTTGCTTTTTTCCAATTACACGTAAAGACAATTTTTAATTCATTTAAAAAATTTTGAATTCCAAATTTTCCCCCTCCCCCTCCCTAAAATGGTAAGCAATTTGATATTAGTTATATATGCGCAATCATGTAAAACACATTTCCATATTAGTCATGTTGTGAAAGAAGAAATAGACCAAAAGGAAAAAAAAAAATGAAAAAAAATAAAGTGAAAATAGTACACTTCGATCTTCATTCAGACTCTATCAGTTCTCTCTCTGGATATGGGTAGCATTTTCCATCATGAGTTCTTTGGAATTGTCTTGGATCGTCTACAAGTAATTATTGTGCTCCTAAATACCAGGCACAATGCTAAGCACGGAGGATCATGGACTATAGGTTGAAAAATAGTCACTGATCTGCATTGGTGGAGGGAGTTTCCACACAGGAAGTGAAATCGTAGACTTGGGTCAAAAAAAATGATGATAATGATGATCATGATGCTAATAAAAAAGGACATCATTCACTTTTAGAAAGGAAGATGTATTTCCATGCATCATTACATTGCAGAAGTAATGATGAAGAATCTTGGGCAAGCATATTCATAGAGAGTATTTTTATTTTACAAATTTTTTTTCACAGTTGGTGGTCTTTGTGGCTCATATCCTGCATAGTCAATTGCTCAGTCCCAGGGGAGTATCGACTTTGGTTCAGAAGAGGACAATGACATAATATATAGATGCTGGGGTGGGGTGGGGGCAGGGGGTAGTTTATTTCTTTGTCCAAGAGCTGCACAACAAATCATATAAGTTTTTAAAGCTTGACTTTGCTAAGAATATCAATTAAGGCTAAAGTTAGCAGAAGAAATCAAGGCAAAAAAAAAAAAAAGACAAGACCTTGAGCACTTAGCCAGTGAACCTGGGATTGGAGAAATTGAATTTAAATGTTTTCTTAAGGCATAATTACATGGTTTCTCCTTCCCTATCCACTTTCCACACCCCTCCCCTCCCCCCACCTCCAACCTACTTCTGCAAACCAGAATTCCCATACAAATCTTTCTTTTCATAGACCTGGGAAACCAGAGACTGGAAGTTAACATATTTGCTTGTGAGAGAGGTAAGGCACTTGGGAGGGGGTCAGCTTTTGGGGGGCAGGTATGGGGGGAAGGACTCAATTTTACCTAGAAGCCATAAAATGTAGTGCAAGGAAAAAAATTAATACTCAAAACTACACAAATTACAGGGTAAAAATTGGAAACAATAAAACTAATTATCTTCATCTTTATTCCTTTGACATTACCAAGGAACAAAACAGACAGCACAAGAAATGAAACTGCTTCTGCTTGTTTGGGCATCGAAAGGAACAAAATCTTTTCTGACAAGGGTGTTTTTATCTTCTAGTTAAGTCTGAAACTGTCCTTATAGAAGGGAATTCTTTTGCTTTGGATGAGGGTCTTGAAGACCACATAATATCATGATTATATCAATGATATAAAAAAGGCAGCACCAGCTAAACAAGCACATTTGCCAAATGAAGAATGACTTAATTTTAAGAATTTGGTTAAAATTGTATATTCTATTGCATTATGCCTAGACTTATTGATTCTGTGCTATGTGCCAAATTAAACTTAGACCCTAAATTATTATGTATTTGTTAAAGAAATTAACATACCCTCAGAAATCTAAAAGCTTAAGGGAACCTTTTAAAAGGTTTAACTACCATGGGCCATTAACAGTAAGCTAATAGAATCATATTAAAATAGCTACCTCTGGTGTTGTGCTGCAGGACATATTTGAATGATGGGACTTTCTGTCTCTGTATCTATACAGGCATACCTTGGAGATATAGCAGATTGGGTTCCAGACCACCTCAACAAAGTGAATATTGCAATAAAGCAAGTCATATGAATTTTTTAATTTCCTAGTACCTATAAAAGTTGTGTTTACACTGTACTGTAGTCTATTAAGTGAGCAATAGTATTATGCCTAAAAATGTACACATCTCAATTTAAAACACTTTATTGCAAAATAAAATGCTAACCATCATCTGAACCTTCAGCGAGTCATAATCTTTTTTCCAGTGGAGGGTCTTGTCTTGATGTTGATGGCTGCTGACTGAGCAGGGTGGTGGTTGCTGAAGGTTGATGTGACTGTGGCAATTTCTTAAAATAAGACAATGAAATTTGCTGCATCGGTTGACTCTTCCTTTCACAAAAGATTTCTCTGTAGCATGCAATCTTGTCTGTAGAATTTTACCCACAGTAGAACTTCATTCAAAATTGAGGTCAATCCTCTCAATCCATGCCACTGCTTTATCAACTAAGTTTATGTAATATTCTTCAAATATTGTTGTGTTCCAGGAAATGGGGAGGCCAGAGGAGAGGAAGAGAGATAGGGGAATAACAGCTGGCCAGTGGAGCAGTCATGACACACACATTTATCGATTAAGTTCACTGTCTTATACGGGTGCAGTACACGATGCTCTAAAACAATTACAACAGTAATGTCAAAGATCACTAATCACAGATCACCATAACAGATGTATAATGAAAAAATTTGAAATATTGCAAGAATTACCAAAATGTGACAGAGATGAGATGTGAGCACATGCTATAGGAGAAATAGTGTCTATAGATTTCCTCATCATAGGGTTGCCATAAACTTTCAATTTGTAAAAAAAGAAAAAAAAACAACCAAACAAAGAAACAAACAAACAAAAAAACCCAGTTATCTACAAAGTGCAATAAAGTGAAGCACAATAAAATGAGGTATGCCTGTACTGAGCATAAGTGTAAGTCTCAGCTTACAATTTTCAGTGACTGATTTATGTGTATATAAATTTCTTTGTAGAGCACACAAGCTGTGTGAATTAAATCCTGTTTTCTATTGCCATATTCTCTGAAAGAAAATAGAGTATTAGTGAAGAACAATGCATATCGCTTCATTAATAATGAACCAGTTTTTCATTTTATATTCCTCAATTTATCTTGTTTTGGAACATAAGAAGGACTTGTATTCTAAGTAGAATTATGTGGTCTCATTTGAATATTCTGACTTATTTTATTATTATTATTTTTAAATAGGGAAACCATCATGGACAATGTGCAGCAGTCACAGGATGGTTTATCTGTGCAGGAATTTTTTTCACCACATAAACTGGGATATTAACAATGGAATATTTAAGGGCTGAGAGTTTAAATATCAGGTTCCAGTATGGTAGATGGTCTTTAAGGTACCTTCCAATTCTGAGATTCTGTGAATTTTTTCTATTTGACTTCCTTCTATATCCATTGCAATTCAACTTGAAAATTTTTTTATAAAACTGTAAAAGACAACTGGGGACCTGGTCTCTACTCAGACAGATAGTGGGTTTTCTAGTAGAGAAACTTCCTCAACAGTTTCCTTATAGCTTTCTGATGAAAGGAAAGAATTAGTTTTTAATCAAAGAAATGAGTTAGGATACTATTTTCTAATTTCAGTTAAATTTGTTTCTTTTCTTTTCTTTCCTTCTTCTTAAAAATCAGTCTTGGGGGCAGCTAGGTGGTGCAGTAGATACAGCACCAGCCCTGGATTCAAGAGGACCTGAGTTCAAATCCGGCCTCAGACACATAACACTTACTAGTTGCGTGACCTTGGGCAAGTCACTTAACCCCATTGCCTAACCAAAAAACCAAAAAAAAAAAAAAGAAATGAATCTTGGAGGGAAAATGAACCATGTTTAACATAGCAATGTGTATAACTGCACCTAGATAGGAAAACATTTTCTTTCAATAAGCTAGTTCTTCCCAGTGCTTAAGTCACTCCTGGCTAGTAGGAGAGAAAAGATATCTTGGAAAGATTTGGGATAAATAGAGAAGCATTTATTAAGCACTTACCATTTGTGAGGCACTGTGCTAAGCACTAGGGGTTCAAATGTCTTTGCCCTCAAGGAACTTATATTCTAATTGAGGAACACAACACATAAAGGAGTGCTACAAAATTGGGGGGAAGAAGAAGAGTGAAAAGGGGAGGAGGAGGGTAGCTATTGGAGCTTGGTGAGGAGATCACTGAGAAGTGTCAGGGAAGCTTGGACTTTGGCAAGATAAATTGAAAGCTCACCTCTTGGAGGGATTGGGGATGCCAGGGTAGAATTATGGCGGGTGAAAACGGTCCAAGAGTGGGAGATTTAGGAGTCAGAAGACCTACTCTCAATAGCTGCAGTACCTTGGGCAAATCATTCCATCTTTCTGACCTTCAGTTTTATCACCTGTAAAATGGAAATGCTCAAGCTTGCACTACTTTGCAGAGTTGTTGTGAAGAATTTTTAAAAAATAAAGTGTTTAAGCTATTAGGAATATTAACTTCAGAACACCAAGGAGCCATTTTACGA
This sequence comes from Vombatus ursinus, assembly GCF_900497805.2. NCBI lineage: Eukaryota > Metazoa > Chordata > Mammalia > Diprotodontia > Vombatidae > Vombatus > Vombatus ursinus. Next base: position 4,039,498 of record NW_020948739.1, read on the forward strand.
ATGAAAATACTAATGCACTTGCTTAGTAAACAATACTAGATTATTACCTTTTGTTAAAATTTTAATACTAATATACTAAATGCTGCCTCAGCCCCCCAAGAGTTGATGTGCCTTCCTTTAGACTTAATTACCAAAGAATAACAGGTAAAGGAGAGAATTAAGTAATTATGTAGAATTCTACACATTAGAGATAAAAGAGACTTTAGTTATTTGTGGGCAGCTAGGTGGCATAGTTGATAAATCATTGGACTGGGAGTAATGAATACCTGAGTTCAAATCTTGCCTCAGTCATTTACTAGCTGCGTGATCTTGGGTAAATGTAACTGCTTTGAGTGTCAGTTTCCTCATCCAGAAAATGGGGAGAATAATGAGTATATATATATATATATATATATATATATATATTTACACATACATATATTCATATATGCATGCATACATACATATATGTACATAATTTGTATATATATATTCCTTTGCAAATATTACAATATAAACTGCAAATATAAAAATAAAAAAGCTGTTATAATTATTTTCTCATTTTATATAGGAAGCAAGGAAGACCCATAGAGATTAAATCATATAATCCCAGAATTAGAAGGGATTTTCAATGTCATCTATTTCAACCCCTACCTATAGCATCCTTTCCTACAACATCCCTGACCAGTGACTGACTGTCTATAGTCTGAATGAACACTTCCTTGGATGGGGAACTTAAGAAGTGGCCCATTCTAATTTTGGACACATCGACTTATTAAGTAGTTCTTCCTATTATTGGGCTGAAATTTGCCTAACTTCAACAAATGTTAATTCAGCTCCTGCCTGTCATAGGTAAGGAACTGTACTAGGTAGTATAGATACAAAACCAAAAATAAACTATTCAATGAGGTTTTTTTGAGAATATGATATGCATAGAGATAAGTATAAAATAAAGAAGTCATAAAGGGGGAAAAGCAGAGATCAGGCAAAACGTTGAGGGAAAAGAGCACACTAACAACAGATAGGTGGGATCAGGAAAGGTTTCAAAGAGAAGGTGGCACCTGATTTAAATCTTGAATGAAGATACAGAATTTTAAAGATGGAGACAATGAGGGAGTATATTCTAGGCATAGGGAATAGTTGTTTGCATGAATTAATGGAAGTGTAAAACAGCATGTCTGGTTTGGGGAACTGCCAGTAGCCAGGCTGGCTTTCAAATAGAGTGTTTGAATGAAAATTTTTTGATATGCAACTGGAAAGGTAGGTTAGAGCCAGAGTGGAGAGGGTCATAAGGTAAGGAGTTTGAATTTTATCCTAGAGATAGTAGGGAGCCACTGAAGGTTTTTGAGCAGTGGAATAATGTGGTCTGACCTGTACCTTAGGAAGATTGTTTTTATAGCTATGTACAGGATGGCCTGGAAAGTGTGTCAGAGTTAGGATTTTAACTCAACTCCTCTTAACTCCCAAGTCCAGCACTCTATGTGTTATGCCATGCTGCCTGTTTTATTTCTAAAGCTACTTTTGATGCAGGTCTTTAGCACAAAATAGATCTTAAATATTGTTAAACTAAAGAGAAACAAAGATTTTTGTGCTATTTAGCAGGAAAGTTTAGGCATTAAATTACATGTATCAAGAAAAGGCCACTTCAGAAAATGTAAGCCTAGGTACAAAACCATGGCCACCTCCCAAATATAAGTCAAGTTGAAGGGGATGTTCCTCCTTTCAAGAGACGCAAGCTGACATATTCTGCATGGCTTTCATACACATATCATAACTTCCACTGTCTACTTGAGGTTCCCTAAACCAGTGGTGTCAAACTCAAATAGAAACAGGGGCCACTAAATCATACATAAAGAGCCCTGTGGGCTGCATATTGACTTAAAAGAAAACACACGTTTATACATTGTTTTTTATAAAATTAATTTATTTTGTTAAATATTTCCCAATTACAATTTTAATCTTGTTTGGGCTACATGTAGCCTGTGGGCTACGTATCTGACATAGCTGTCCTAAACTACCTTGGCTAATAATTTCAAACAAGGTGGAGAAATGAATTTTGTATGAGACCCGAGTTCTCTCCATTTTTGTGTCAAGGTTTATGGGAAAGCATTTTGAGTGGCCTTTTGGTAAAATACTTATAAGTTAATAAGCAATAACATAATTTAGCATATGCTAAAATTACAGCAATTACAAATTAAAAAATGTTTTATTGAGAATATGTAGTCATTAGCATTCACCAGATTTATTTTAATCATTAATCATTAACACACAAGATGGGAAATGAAAATAGAACTCCTACTGAATGTTAATGTGTCAGTAATTTTATTGGATTTCCTGTGATTCCAAGTTAAAAAACATCTTTAAGTACTATATGATTTCTGTTATAGCAAGTGCATGTTTTTCAGTGGAGAGAATGTGATTATAAACTTTTAGGTGATGTGATTCAGTAAATGAGCAAGAGAAAAGAAAACATTAAGGCATTTCTAGTATGAAACCTATCTGAATATATTTCCTTTTGCATAGGACTAATTTATATTGGCTGTGCTACTTCAGATTTCGGACAGAAAAACAATTTGCACTAAAATAAACTTCATTTTATACATGCTGGCATGTTTATGGATATAATCACCTTTCTCCATAAAATCAAAGAAAATATAAATGTTCTTATCTCCTCTGACTTATAGAAAACCTCAATTAACTACAATTCAACTACCTGGTACTCTTAATTAACTGGACATTTTTAGCCTACACTTCATTTTCAGGAGAGGCAAAAGTCATAGAAACCAAATGATATAAGGAATTTAATGCAAAAAAGTAAATTTTAGGGCATGTCCTAGGGTCAATACAGAGTCTACTCAAACTCCTATATTTTCTATATACACATACCTGTGGTGTACATGAGGAAACACTGTCTCTAGACTCAGAGGTGCTGGGTTCAGATCCTGCCTCTAACATTTATTACATGTTTGACCTTGGCAAGTCACTTAATCTGCCTGGGCCTCCTTTTCCTCATCCTGTAAAGGGAGGGGATCAGATTAGGTGGATGCCAAGGTCCCTTTTAGCTCAAGATCTATGGTCCTAAGCCAATAATGTATTTGTAGATCAGTGATAACCTTTAGGTACTGTGAAATCCTGAATCATAAAAGTTTCAGTTCTGTTCAATACACTATGCTAGGAAAGTGGTCTCATACATTTTAGAAAGATCTTAAACAAGAGTCGAAATTAAAAAAAGGTTTTGGCTTGACCCTTGACCTTAGCTGAGCAGAACATTACATTAACTTGACAACTTCATTCTCTGAGTATCGTGGTTAAATCAAAGTTTAACTGTGGTTGAAAACAGCTTTCATAGGTTTTTGATCTGTGAAAGCTATCAACAGAAGTCTCTTCCTTTCTTCCTTTTGGGGAAGGAAATTTTTTTTTTTTTTTTTGCCAAGGGCTATCCAAACAGCATATGTAACCTTTGACAGCTAATACTTTAAATTTAATTATTCCCCTTCCTCCCCCTAGGTTTTTAGAGATACAGTACAACAGTGTACAAAATTTATCTACTTTATATGAAGATGCAATGAAATTATCTCCACTGGATATTTAAAGGCAGTGTCTTGATGAGATTATTTTGGCTTTGCTAAAATATATCTTACTTAAAGTAATAATAACAATAGCTAGCATTTATATGGTGCTATAAGGTTTTGCAAAAACACTTCACAAATATTATTTCTTCTAATCTTTGCAACAATCCTGGGAAGTAGTGTGATTATTATTATTATCTCCATTTTACAGATGAGGAAATTGAGCCTGAAAGAGGTTAAGTGACTTTCCCAGGGTCACACAGCTATTAAGTATCTGAAGGAAGATTTGAATTCCTGTCTTCCTGAATTTAGGTCTAGCACTCTATCTACTCTGCCACCTAGCTGCCTCTAATGAAGAGAACAGTTATTATATTATTATATTATATATTAGTATATATTTATATTATATTTTAATAAATATAATATATATTTATTAGTAGTACATATTATTTCTATATATATAGAAGTATTATATATTAGTAAGATATATATCATGACGGAGAACATTTGGGTCAATATTAACAGAGATATAGTATAAGCTCTGTGTGTGTGTGTGTGTGAATACTGTAGACTACTTGTACAAAAGGAGGAAATAGATGAGAAGCTGAGGAAGGAGATTATAAACACGGCATGGAGTTATGACACAGTGTTGAGAAACTTTCCTCTCTCTATGTTTCTGTCCCTCTAAACAAAGTAGCTAATACATTCTCAACTTGCTTTAACAATAATTTCAGCCTGCAAAAGATGGAGGAAACAGTGGAGGGAATCATCATTATGAACCTAATTCTGACCAATATGGAAGACCTGGTAATTGAAGCAGAAATGATGAGGATGTTGGGAAAAAGTGACTAGTCCATCTTAGTATCCATGACAGAGAAGATGAGGAAAGTTAAACATAGTTTGATATACCTCTTAGATTTTGCAAGAGAGGATTTCAGAGGGTTCAAAGATAGGATAAAAGTCTACAGCCAAAACTGCTAGTGAGGAAATGAGACCAAGAGAGATGGAAAGCTCAACTGGATGAAATTCCATAAATGCAATGACAAAAAAATTTGAACGAAGAAAAATGAGAATTATATGAAGAAGAAAAATTAGAATCACCTCGGAAGTTAATGTGGATGTACAAGAAACTCATCTACCAATGAATTTTTTTTAATATGAAGAAGATGGAAGCATAGTAGGCAATAGAGAATGAAGGACAGATAACAAAAGAATGAAATGGTCCAACAGGAATAGTATCACAAACCCTAAAGCTGAGAAGGAGCTCAAAAGTTAACGATTTTTTTTAAAAAAAGCATTCTTTCATTACATTGGGGAAAGAGATAGATCAAAAGGTTTGACTATTGTTGGGGGTTGATGGGATAGTAAAGTGTAAGAGGTATTTGAGTTGGTGTTAGAGGATGTAGATCCAACTCCCAGCTTGGTTACATACATGTACGACATTGGTTAAGTAATTTTTTTACTCTGAGCCTCAGTTTTCTCATCTGTAAAACAAAGGAGTCCCATTAGATTATCTCTAATGTCCTCTCCAACTATAAACCTCTGAGGATGATGATGATGTGTGGCTGAATCATTTTTCAGTTGTGTCCAACTCTTTGCGGCTCCATTTGGGGTTTTCTTGGCAATGATACTGGAATGGGTCACCATTTCCTTCTCCAGCTCATTTTACAAATGAGGAATTGAGGCAAACAGGGTTAAGTGAGTTGCCTATGGTCACACAGCTACTAAGTGTCTGAGGCTGGATTTGAACTCATGAAGAAGATTCTTCCTGACTCCAGGCCTAGTACTCTATCCACTGTGCCACTTAGCTGCCCCTGATGATGATGATGATGATGATGATGATGATGTTAATCAGTCACAATTATATAGCACTTTAAGGTTTACCTTGTGCACGACTAACAACAACCCTGTGAGGTAGCTAATGTATTCTCATTTACCACTTTTTTAGATTGGGCAACTGAGGTTCTGCAGGGTTAACTGACTTGCTAGTAAGTGCCTGAGATTAGACTCAAACCCTGGTCTGATTTTTGGCCTTCTGCTATGCTGCCTCTTCATGAAAGCCCAAAAGAAAGTGAAGGGAAGGCAGACATACTTAATAAATTTTGCTACTTTTTTTGGGGTCCATCAAGGAGAATGATCCTGGTACTAGAAAAGACAGAATAAAAATAACAAAGGTACTTGAACCTTCGTCTAAGTAGGCAGGCAATAAGAAAGCTCCTAGCTGTTACTGATAAGTCTGAATCACCAGGGCAGACAAACTGCATCCCAAGCTAATGATAATGATTTAATATGATTACTGAGCTGCTAAGTGATTATTGAAAGACTGTGGAGAACCCGAAATGGGCTAAAGAACTGATAATGGGGAAATGTGGTCATGATTTTCAAAACAGGAGACAGAAGGAAGTTTAAAAACTAGAGTCCAGAGGAACTAACTTTGATTCCTAGCAAAATCCTAGAACATAATTTAAAGGGATAATTTGTGAACATCTAAAAAGGGAAGCTGTGATCATGAAAAACAAGATAACTTTCTCAAAAACAATTTATGCCAGACTAATCTCATTTACATTTTCTTAGGGTTACCAGAATTTAGTAAAGATTTGGCACAAATACTTTATCCCTTCCTTGGGGACAAGATGGAGAAATGTGGGCCAGATGACAACACAGAATCAGAACTGTTTGAAAAATGGGAGTTAAAGAGTAGTCATTGATGGGTTAATGTTATCTCAGAGAAAGGTCTCTGACAGAGTGCCACATGGATCTGTCCTTGGTCCTATAATTATTGATGATTCAGCAAACATAGACTAAACAAACCTTGCATAGGGATGAGGGGGAGGGTAGTTAATACTTGGAGGACAGAGTCGTGTTCCAAAAATATTTCAATAAGTCTATATTGTTGTAAGAGATCTAATTAGATTACTTTGGATAAAGATAAATGTAAAATCCTAAACTTGAATTCAAACAATCAACTTCACGAGTACAAGATCAGCTAGGTGTAGCCAAGCCATAAGGGAAAAAAAAATCAGGTGACTCCATTGAATCACCTGTTCCATACAGCAGCCAAAAAAACCCCATGAGTGTATCTGAGACTGCATAGTGTCTCATAAGGGAAGCATAGTGTCTATAAGGAGGCAGGTGACAGCCCTACTGTATTATTGTCCCTGGTTAGACCACATTCCAAGTATTGTGTTTAGTTCCTGGCAATGTTTTAGGAAGGGCTAGAGACTGCTCAAAGGAATGCATCCAGAATGGTGAAAGGACTTAGTAGGTGCCATATGAAGACTGAAGACACATAACCAAATGAAGTCAAGATTTGGGTGAGCAGGATAGTTGTCCTCAACTGTTTGAAGGACTGCTATGTAGAAGGAGTAATTAAATGTGTTGTACTTGACCCCAGGGGGCAGAAATGATGGCAAAGAGTAGAAGTTGCGGAGGAGAAAAAGTGATATGGGGATAAGTGCCTCTGGAGACAGCGAGATCCCCAGTCATTAGAGCTCTTCCAGTGATGGCTGAATGATAACTTATTGTGACTGATAAAGAAGAAATTTTCAATCAGGCAGAGTTTGGACTGGATTGCTCCTAAGATCCTTTCCAACTCTGAGATTCGGTGTGTCTAGATAGTCAGGGTAGTTCACTGTCCAATTCTGGAAGAAGGGAAGCCACTGGGGTAAAGGCGTACATCTCCTATGTGGCAGCCAGGGCACACTAAAGGGCATCTTTCTACACTTTCATTTAATTTTACCTAGGCTTAGTCTTGAGGCAATGTGGGTCAATAAAAAGAACATGATTTTGGAGAAGGAAGACCCAATAGAATGTAAATTCTTGAAGGACAGGAATTGCCTTATCTTCTTTGCATCTCTAAGTACCTAGCACATTATAAATATTTGTTATAATGAATTGCTGAATTGACCTGCATTTAAATCCTGTCTTTGTCACTTACTATCTGTCTGATCTTAGGCAAATCTCTCAGATTTTGCTTTCCTATTTATAAAATAAAGACATAAGGCAAGATAGCCTCTAAGGTCCTTTCTAGCTATAAACTGATGACCCTGATTCAGTAGATTAAATGATTGGCCAACACATTGGAAGAGAAAAAACAGCAGAACGGTCAAATCAATTCTTTCGAATGAACTAACCAGCTACTCCAATAGTCCCAACTAGTAAAAAATAAAGGTGTATTTGAAACAAAGGGGAGAGGATATGATACAGTTGAATGAATGCTGGATCTGGAGTCAGAGAGCCTAAGTTTGAATCCTGCCTATGTGATCTTGGGAAGGTCGTTTCATCTTAATGGGCCTCAGTTTCCTTATTTGCATTCAGGGCACTGGACTACATAACTTCTAAGGTCCTTTCCACTTCTAAATCTGTAATACTGAAGTAACCAAAAATGTACTGGCAGTAAATTCAGTTAATTTCATTTTATAAGAGGTTATATTCCTGAAGTCCCTTAAAGCTGATTAACCTTTCCTACTTTGAATATTAATACATTCAATTTACTTTTATCCCAAATTTAAAAAAAAAAAGCTTGAGAAAGATACAAAGAATAAGTTTTCTAACTAGTACAGTAAAATTTATTTGTCTTTATGATTTACACAATAAAATTAGACTTAAGAACAAATACCATCAAGATGGCTATATGCTGTTTAGGAAAGCAATTGGTCCCAATTCAACTGCACAAATGTTCATTCTGCTTAGAACTGAATTTTTGCTTGACTGTTTTAATAATTTTTTGCAGTCTCCAGGATATGCATAGTTGAATATAAACTGTCTTTCTGTTCCATTATCATCAGGTACAGAATGCTTACCAATTCCCAAAAAACAATGAATAACAAAAAAAAGTCCTTAGACAATGGACCACATTTTCATAGAAATAAATGTGATGAGCTTACTGTAATGTGACACATTTCAGCTTCCAGATATACAAATGGAACAATATTAACATATTAAATGTATGATTAGTTTTTATTTTCTTTTTATTATTTACCATATACTAATTTTTGTACAAACTATCCATTGATTTCTTTGGTTTTGAAATTCATGTCCTTTATAGCCTTACCTGATCCAAATACAATGTCCTACTTGTACCAAACACCAAAATAAGTAAAAAAAAAAAAATTCAAGCAAATAAAAACATGAAAACTCAGTGGCCACAAGGTAGAAATGGAATTTTCTTTTCCATGTTAAAAAGAAGCTGGCCTAATTAGGCAGTCATACCTTGGGTACTGCAGCTATTACTGCTTCCTTTAAGTAGAAAAATTCTTGGGAAACAAGTACTCCCATGATTTTCAAGTGATTGTACCACTTATCTCCCTGTTTTTTATGGAGCAATTTAGTAGTAATTTATCAGTGGCTGATCAGGCTCTGCCTTCACCAAAAACATCCAATCTCCTCTTTGAAAACAAACAAAAGCAAAATGGCATAAATAAATAAGTTTACCTAAGGGGATATAATAAATAGGCTAGAAAATGGGAATAGGAAATATCGTAACATAAAGCTGGGCAACGTTGCACAAATGAACAATAGCTTGGGGTAGTTAAGTTCCCATCAGTAGAATTTTAATTGTACAACAAAGATTTAGTACTGATATGATATAACTGATGGGCTTTTAGAAAAATAGTAATCAAAATTTCTGTTGCTTTCATTGTTCAAAAAAAATTACTGTGCTTGCACTGGGAAATTTAAGCCCTCTATTTTAACTTCAGAATGGGGGCTCCTTCAGAATCTCAACATTGTTGGGTTGTGAAGCACAAATCTCATGGATTAAAAATAACAGAGATAATCATAACACTATGATTCCTTCAACTATTCATGGTTTACTGGCATCTAGACTAACTACACATGCTGTCTGAGAAGATATTAAGCTCAAAAGTTTTGCTGTCTTCGTTTTTTTGCATCCATCGCATCCAGAATTGGTTGTCTTTTTGCATTATAACTTTGACGAAGCTCTTCGATTTCTCTTTCCATCATTGGATCCAATGCCTTTAACCGCATTTGTAATTCTTCTAAACTCAGGTTTTTCAACTGGAGACAGAAAAAAAAAGTATTTAGTAAAATTATCCCCAATGCATGCAGAAGCTTTAACACAATTATTTCAGTAAAATGTTTATTACAAAATATTTGAAATATTGTTCAAAGTCTAATTCAAAGGCATTTAATTAAAGGTGTTTCATCATATAAAAAGTAAGTCTTGCAAATATAGTAAAACTATATTCAACAAATAAAAGACTTCAGTCAAATGAAAATTTTCCTGCTCTCTCCTGCTAGCCATTACAAGAAATTAGGCTGACACTAGGGATTTAATAAGAAAATAAAAATGATACAAAACAATCTAGGCTGTGTCTTAGAGCAAATATTTAGCTCAATCTCCTACTTCTAGAAGTTGAGTAGTTCCTTTGTTTAAAAGGTGAAGCTATTCAACTCCTATTTTTTCCATCAATGACAATGCTTTTCTGAATGCAAAGTATAGAAGAAAAATGGTTAACATGGAATTGAAAACCAAGAAATAAAAATACTATATACTAGTTAGTTAGCCTGGCATAACTTCATCCCAAAGGGCTAAAAGAACCTGTGGATGTGATTGTTATACCGTTTCTAGGGACACCTGGTACTGCTGAAGGATAACTGAGGTTCCAGGGATGAACTGCAGACAGGGAAATGTAGTTCCCACCATCAGAAAGGGAAAGAACGTGTTTTTTTTAAACCACAGGTCAGGGGAGTGGATGCTGAGTCTTGATAAATTCTTAATTTGTCATTACAAGAAATTAAGTTGAAAGAAAAAGAAGTCACTACCTGACAACATAGTTTCATTAAGAACAAGGCTCATTTATTTTTTGACAAGGTCAAAGATAATGAATAGAGCATGAGAGGCTTTAAGCCAGGCCCCTGACAACCTCTTTCCATTTATCATTTGAATAATAGAGCTTATTTATAATTATTTATTAATTATACTTATGTAATAATTATTTATAATTAAATGATAATAGCTTATTACATATTAACCTATACTAGGTTATGGTAGTCAGGTGATTTTCAAATGAGGGGACTGATTAAATCCAAAGAGTGTTCATTAATATACTTATGTCAGCCTAGAGGGAAATTGCTAGCAAAGGGTTATCAGTCTCTGTCTTGGTGCTCTTATATTCAACATCTTTATCAAGAACTTGGGAGAGCAAGTAAGTTTTTGGATAACACTAGAGAGTGGGATATCCCAGTTTGGATCACAGAATCAGTATTTTAAAAAAAAGATCTTGATAATGTTGACTGCTAGGAAAATGTTAACAAGATGAAATTTAATAAGGATAAATTTAAAGTTTTTTGAACTTGGATTAAAAAAAATTAACCACACACATAAGTTAGGAGAGACATGGCCAGAAACCAGGTCATGGGGAAAAGATGTAGGTGTTCTAATGGAACTAATACAAACTCATATGGAACAGCAAGAAAAGTTGAATGAGATCTTAAAATGCATTAAAGTAAGTATAACATCCAGAATGACTAGTCATAACACATCTGTTACAGTGTACCCAGTTTTAGGCACTGTATTTTATTTTATTTATTTTTTCATCAACTTTTTTGCTGAAGTTTTTTTTTAAAACAAAATATTTACTTTCAACTGTGTCCTTTCCCTTCTTCCCCCCCAAACAAGTCTTTCTTTGTAACACAGATTTAGAGTAAGAAAAAGAAAAATTCAGTAATAACAAACAACAAATCAGCTGTACCTGACAATAGCAAGCAATATTCCATACATATAGCTCCTCACCTCTGAAATGAAGTAAGAGAGGGCAGTATCACATTTTAAAAGGGACACTGACAATCTATAGGGCACATACATCAGAAGGTAATCAAGATGGTAAGGAGACAATCAGTTGAAGAAACTGAGAGTATTTAGTTTGAAGAGAGAAGTCTTAGAAGGAAAATGATTGCTATCTTTGAATTAATTTAAACAATTCCAAATCTGAGAGGACCCACGAGATGACATACTAGCATGAAGTATAGCTGAGCTTTTACCAACAACTACTCCACAGAGATCTAGAAACTGCATGGTGCAGAGTACTGAGAAATGGAAGCAAAAAATCATAGGCAGTTCATCTTTAGCCCCAGATGGCAAAAAGAGGCAGACAGCATGGTCTACAGACCCTGGGCACAAGGTCAGAATTAGAGCTTGCTGTGCTGAGTCTTCTCTGGGAGAGGTCTGCCTTTTGGTCATAGGCCCTAGGGTGTATTGAGTGAAGAGCAAGCACAAGAGTAGGGAGAGGTTTTGTGGGTGGGAGTGGAGTGGGATCTCAGGATGTACTGAAATAACCAAGGCAGGAACCCAGACCAAAGGGGAGCTTACAGTTCTGCTACTTTGAAGCTGGCCTCTTAAAAGCTATGTCAGCAGAGACAAAGTTCTAAAAGATCATACCAACCTGGCAGAGGAGCAGGAAGACATACGGTGAGTGCCTGTTCCCTGTCCCCCACCCCTCAACCAATTTCTCTAAATAGATCTAGAAAATGCAAGAGATTAAATCCTGATCAGTTAACACATGAGGGAAAGAAAAACACAGAAAGTCATATTTCCAACGCAAGTTTGGCAAAAGGAGACAGAGAATTAGAAGGACGTGTTTTGGCCAGCAGCTCTCAGCATGCTAGCACATGGAGAGACTGCGTTAGTGCACAAAGAGGTCTTCGATTCAGCTTGGAGGGGGTGAATCTTGTTCAGGAATAAGTGTTAGCTGGCAGCTGTGTTCACTACCCAGTTCTGGGTGAGAGATCCAGGACAGACTGAGGAGGGGACTTGTGCCTAGAGGTGGCATTCCAGGGTGAGGAACAGTCATGGGCCCTAGACTGTGTACTGAGCGAGAGCAAGCTCAGAAGCAAGCAGTAGATACCAGGAATGGAATAGGGTCTCAGTCCCAGCTTCTAGCCCAGTTAAAAGCCTATACAAGAAATAACCAGGGCAGTGTTCCCAGACCAAACCTACAGTTCTGTCACTCTAACCAGCAGAGTTTTCCATCTGGCCGATAGTGGCCAAGTCTAGCAGCAAACTAATGGAATGCCAACCGGGGGCAAAACAACAGGTGTGTTGCCCAGACCCAAACCCAAGTAAGGAACTTGTAGAGCTCAGTGATCAAATTTTTTCATGCATCAAACTGTTTTGGGAGCATTGGAAGTTGGCAGGCCAGCCTGAGCTGTCCCTGAGATACTAGATAACATAATACTTAATACTCTGAGAAAGTGGCAGCAGGACCAAAGAGGACACAAGCACGGCCCAGAAGTGCACGGAGTCTGGCTTAAACATAAATTCTGAAGTCAAGAAGTGGGCTGGAACAATGAGTTGAAAAATTTTTTAAAATATTTTTATAAATTAAATGAGAGAGCTAGAGGATAAACTGGAATAGAAGTAAGTACTATGGAAAAAAGAATTGGAAAGTGAATTAAAAGCCTGGCATCTTACACAATCAAGAGACTCCTAGAAAATTAGAATGAGATCCAAGATAATTCCAAAGGACTTATGAGGAAAAATGCTATCCACCTAAAGAGAAAGAACTGATGGAGTCTGAATACAATTCAAAGCATTTTAAAAAAACTTTTCTTTCCCTTTTTTTGTCTATTTTTTTTCACAACATTAAAAATATGGAAATACGTTTGTTTGCCTTCTCATTGAGGGGGGAAAGGAGGGAGGGAGAGAATTTGGAACTCAAAATTTTAAAAAACAAATGCTGAAAATAATTTTTACGTGTAATTAGAATAAAATGTTTGAAAATTAAAAAAAACATGTATAGTTAAAATAATTTTTCACATTGTCTATGTCCTAAAAAAATTAGAATGGACCAAATCAAGGTTAATAACTATGAGATAAAAAATATTAAAAAAAAGTAAAATGGCTGAAAAAAATAGAAGAAAATGTAGGGTATAACATATCAAAAACAAACTGACCCAGGAAAAATGCTCCAAATCACTAATAATTAGAGAAATGAAAACAACTCTGAGGTTCTATCTCATGCTCATCAGATTGGCAAAGCTGAAGAAAAGGGAAAATGACAAATGCTGGAGGGGTAATGCACTGTTGGAAGAATTGTGAAATGGTCCAGCCATTCTGGAGAGTAATTTGGAATATGCTTTAAGAGTTACTAAACTGCACACATATCCTTTGACTTAATGATACTACTTCTAAGTCTATAAGCCAAAAAAGCAAAGACAGAGGAAAAGGACCAATACGTACAAAAATATTTGTATCAGCAATTTTTACAGTGATGATGTAGAAACTGAGGGGATGCCCATCAACTGGGGAATGGCTAAACAAACTATGGTATATAAACGCGATGGAATACTGTTGTGTTAAAAGAAATGATGAAAGAGATGACTTCAGGAAAAAAAAAAACCTGGGAAGACTTTGATGAACTGATACAGAGTAAAGTGAGCAGAACTAGGAGAACAATTTATACAGTAACATTACTGTAAAAAAAAAAAACTCAGCTTTTAAAGTTTTAAGAACTCTGATAATCACAATGAACAACCACAATTCCAAAACACTAATGATGAAACATGCTACCCACTCCCTGACAGAATACAGATTGAGACATACTTTTTTTTTTTTTGGATACTGCCAAGGCCAGAATTAATTTTGTTTGACTATACATATTTGTTTTGAGGGTTTTGTTTTTTACGATTTTTCTGTAGGGCATGAGGAAGGTGGAACGAAGCTGGATTTGCATTATTTGAAACAAACAAAACAAAACCCTAATAAATAAAAAAAAAGCAATTGAAAATTGCTTTTTATAGAGCATTATAATAGGTGTTCAGCCTTTAACCACCTAATTTTGTGAAGCACTATGCTAAGTGCTGAGCCTTAAATACTTGATAAATGTATGCTGAAATAGACTGGGTTATTGTTCTTTCCTCTGGGGTTTCCACTCCTGACTCACTGGACTTTACCATGCCACAGAAGCCTCTTCACACTGTAAATTCACTCTACCCCTGTACTTCATATACTGGAAGTACATTTGGCCCCAGAGGTTCATTCCTCTGATGATCTTGTTCAGGGGTGGGGAACCTGAGGCCTTAAGTCTAAAGGCTGCACTTAAGGATGTTAGAAGGCCACATATGGCCTCAAGGCTGCAGGTTCCCCACCTTAGGTCTAGTTCCTCTCAGAACTTCTATTTTAAAAACAATGCCCAGAACAAGCAAGTGTTTATTCTTCTCCAGATTCCCCCTCCTGACTCTTTGGACTTACTTTACTATGCCCCCAGACCTGGATGGGGTATCTTCTCCCTCACTCTCTAACACTTTCCTTTCCCCTCCCCTTTCAGCTTCCTTTTATGTGTCATATTCCCCCATTAGAGTGTAAACTAACTGGAGACAGGAAGCGTGTTTCTGGTTATATTTGTATTCCTTAGCACACTTAATAAATGCTTATTAGAGGCAGTTGGGTGGCACAGTAGATAGAACTCTGGACCTATAGTCAATTTTTTTTTTGTCTTTCTTTGCATGTTTTATCAATGTACTTTGATAAAAATAATTCATTTACTTCCGGTAGTCTATTCTCTCCATAATGCCCTCTTTATAATAGAAACAAACCCAGCTAAGCAAAATTGACCAACGCAATCACTACAACTGAAAGAGTATACAACATTATGTAACTGTCATCTACCACCTCTCTGTCAAATGTACAAGAGTACATACAAAGATAAAAAGATACTTGTAAAGCAATTTTCAAACTGTAGGCTTCTATATAAATTCTAGATAATATTATTACTACTACCACTACCACTACCACCACCACCATTACTACTACTACTACCACTGCTGGGTTCAAGGTCTTCTATAGACTCTTTAAAGGTTAGATTACAGAGTAATTTAATTCAATTGCAACTTAATAAATTTGAGAATTTTTGTAATCCAGTCAGAGACTGGGGATTGTCAGGTAAGAGAATGAAAGCACTGGGAGAGGAAGAAGAATCCCAGACTAGTCATCCTTGATTGACTGGACTACACCATCATGTCTCAGCTGCCTCCTGACTCTGCTTTTACAGGCCTCTTCTTCCACTGGAGAGTTCTTCCCAAAACCTCCATTTTGGGGAAGGGCCCCAAACTAGTCATCCATGACTCTCTACACCATGTCACCATCCCTCCCTAATCCCCCTCAATTCCCCTTTTATGTGTTATCCTTTCCATTAGTATGTAAGCTCCTTGAGGGCAGAGACTCTTTTTGCTTTTATTGGTATTCTCAAGGCATAGCACAATGCCTAGCACATAGTGAGTACTTATTAAATGTTTGATGACTGACTGAACGAACTAAAAGCTTTGTTTCTCAGTTTTAAAGATTTGTCCCTGGCTCTGGTCAATTGCTTTCTAGTTGGTGCCATATGTGCCCATGTCTTTTTCTTTTTTAATATGTGTAAAGAGAATGAATGGCAACATCCTTTGAGATCATCACAAAAACATCACAGGCAAATTCATAGACCTTTAAAGTAGAAAGACCCAAACTCTGCAACACCTCCTTTTTTTACACTGATTCCTGACAACTCCCAATTGGGCTGGAGGTGCACTTTCTTTTCATAGAACAAATAGATTAAGATGAGAAAAAAGCATTATTTCTACCCATGTTGGCCCCAGACCAGGCCATGGAATTCATTCTCCTGCATCATAAAGAATTTCCTCTTTTCCTTGTTGAAATATTTTCCTTACTGGACAGAGATAGATGAGTTTGCCTGAGGTACTATTGAGAAAGTCAGCATTGACAGGCTTTAACTATTGAGCCAGTTCAGTTTCATTAAGAAGCAGCCTAAGAGGATCAGTCATGATGTCTAGGGCTCAGATCAGAGTGGAATGGCTTTTCAGGACTTGTCTAATATCTTTTTCTTTTTTTATATTTATTTATTTTTAGTTTTCAACATTCACTTCCACAAGATTTTGAGTCCCAAATTTTCTCCCAATCTCATCCCTTCCCCCACCCCAAGATGGCATACATTCTGTATACCCTTTCCCCTAATCTGCTGTCCCTTCTATCTTTCCTCCCCTTCTCTTATCCTCTTCCCCTTCTATTTTCCTGTAGGGTAGGATAGATTTCTATACCCCATTTCCTATATTTCTTATTTCCCAGTTGCATGCGAAAACAATTTTTTTAACATGTGTTTTTAAAACTTTGGGTTCCAAAATTTCTTCCTTCCTCCCTCCCCACCTACTCTCATTGAAAAGGCAAGCAACTCGATACAGGTTATACATGTGTAGTCATGCACAACTTCCATAGTAGTCATGTTTGAAAAACTAAGTATATCTCCCTTCCTCCTATTCTGCTACCCATTTATTCTGTTCTCTCTTTTGACCTTGTCCCTCCTCAGAAGTGTTTGCTTCTGATTACCCCCTCCCTCAATTTGCCCTCCCCTTTATCATCCCCCTGCTCTGTTGTCCCCTTCCCCCCCTATTTTCCTGTAGGGTAAGATAACTTTCCATACCCAACTGAGTGTGTATGTTATTCCCTCCTTAAGCCAAATCCTATGAGAATAAGATTCACTCATTCCCTCTCACCTTCTCCCATTTCCCCTATACTTTTCTTGTCAGTTTTATGTGAGATATTTTACCCCATTCTACCTCTCCCTTTCTCCTTCTCCCAGTATAATACTCTCTCATCCCTTAATTTTATTCTCCAGATATCACCCCTTCATCTTCAACTCACCCTTTGCCCTTTATCTATCTATATATACAGACATTTAATTTTTCCCCTCCAACTACCCTAATACTGACAAAAGTCTCATGAGTTACAGATATCTATAGTCAAATTTTTAATAAAGTCCATAAGTCCATAATTCTGTTAGTGGCTCCTCTCTTTCAAGGATGGGAAATCATGTAGCCATCATGTAATCTGAAGTGTCTGAACAACCACATGAGAGATTTTATTTGTCACCCTCAGAGGACAGAATCAGGAAGTTGCAGAGAGGAAAACTGAGACTTGATATAAGGAAGATTTCCTTATATTAGAGCTATCCACAAATATAATGGGCTGTCTTGGGAAGTAGTGGGTTTCCCCTCACTGTAGGTCTCAAAGAAATACTACATCACCACTTATAAGGAAGGCTGCCAAACGCACCTTTGTTGAAGTTTAGGAAGCAACTAGATGGCCACTGAAGACCTTTCCAGCTCTGAGATTATGTGAAAGCAGCATTTAGTACTATTGATTGTACTGTGTCATTTTCACTCAATTATTTGATGCTTGTTGAGCAAACTTCAAAATGGGATTTCCTGGGCATAAATGAGACATTCACTGACAAGACAGTTAACTAAATGATACCCTACTGACCTGAAAGGGTTATAGCAGATATCAAAAAAAATTTACTTATCCCATGGAGTAACTTACAAGATGTGAGTATAAAGCAGCATGGCTTTTTTTTTTTAAATAAAGTAAACATTGACAAAGATCACAGAACTGAAAGGGAACTTAGAAATCACTTGGACCAAGCCCCTTCTTTTAGAGATACGGAGACAGAAAATCACAGAGTTGAAATGATAAGAATAGCTAGCACTTACATAGCTACTAAGTGCCAGGCACTGTGCTAAATTCTTTACAATTATTATATCATTTGATCCTCACTACAACTCTGGGAGGCAGATGCTATATTATTATCCCCATTTTATAGTTGAGGCAAGCGGGCAAGTAGAGGTTAAATTACTTACTTAGCTATAAGTGTATGAGACTAGATTTGAACTAAGCTCTTCCTGACTAAAAGCCCAGTGTTCTATCCACTGATACAGCTCCTGAGTGACCTGACTAGTACACAGCTAGTGTGAAAGCTTGAAAGATGAGAACCCAGATTTTCTGACTCCCAGGCCACTGTTTTCTATTACACAGCATATTTTTTTTTCTTTCTGGTTGGGTAAAAAGGAAAGACTGGGGTTCAGTCTCCTAGGTTAAGATCTGTGCCCAATACCCTTAGAAATTCCATTTCCTGTTCACTAGAGTCTAAATTTAAAATGACTCTGTTTAATGTAGTTTCCATAAAGCAGAAAACAAACATTTTATGGGGTAGTTTCAAAAAATAAGAAATACATTGCCTGGGAAATTGGAAACAAATTACTTTAGCACTGCCAATCCAGGGCTGTTGTGAAGATTAAATAAGATAATACATGTAAAACATTTTACAAACCTTAAAGTATTATATAATTGTTAGCTATTATTTTTATTGTTATTTCTACCAGTGGCTCATAGAATAATAGATATTAGAGTTGGAATAGACCTAAGATATAATTTAATCCAACTCCCCTAATTTTACAAATGAAGAAACTCAAGTTGAGAAGTCATTCAAGATACTGTTAGGGAAGTACACAGGTCCTAAGTGACAACACCAGGATTTGAACCCAGGTCCTTTGATCCCAAATCTCTGCTCTTTCCTACACACTAAGCCACCTCTCTCTGATGAGAAACTTACTCTTTATCTCTGTAATTTCAAATTGGTAATTGTCTAATGGGAAGTCTCTTTGGACACTTGATTATATAAAAATGTTAAAGTTCTAAAGTTAAAGGATTCCATATTCTTCATCTAACTCTGATGATTAAGAGTTCAAAATGTAGGTCACTAAATAATCTGACATTCATTCTGCTGCTGAGAATCCCAGGGACCACCAATCTGAGATGGAGAGGAAAGCAGCTTTAGGTCTTCAGCTTAAGGCCACAGGAGAGTGAATAACCTCCAAATGACATTTTTATAGAGGTGGCTTTTTAAATGGATAAACAGTGGAAACTCAAGAATCAAGACGGAAGAGTGCATGATCTCTCCTAAGCTTCAAGCCAGTTGATAGTCTAAGAAGTGCCAGCTCTTACATAGGGTTTAAATAAAAATTATTGGGAACAAGAAACAGACAAAAAAAAACCAACCTCAAACTCCCTTTAATAGTAGATATTATTCATGTGTTAGACACAAGGAAGTAAGGGCCAATTTCCAACAGGAGCCAAAATTTCTGATGAAAATTGGTGCAATGTGGTGTGTGAATGACAGTTGGAACAAGCATCCTGTTTTGTTAATGACAGCATCGATTTTCACATTAAACACAAGAGGCAAGAGAATTCTATAGCAAATTTCTCTAATATTGCTTATATGTACATTCTTTATAAAAGTCATGAATATGAGGTGTATAAATGAATGTTTTTTAACCTTTAAAAGCCTAAGCAACTGAGAGCAGTTAGGTGGTACAGTGGATAGAGTGCAGGGCACGGACTCCACTAGACTTGAGTTCAAATCCAGCCTAAGACACTTACTAGCTGTACGACCCTAAGCAAGTCACTTAAACCTGTTTGTCTCAGTTTCCTCATATGTAAAATGAGTTGGAGAAGGAAACGGCAAACCACTTCAAACCACTTTCTTGGCAAAGCCAAGAAAATTCCAAATGGGGTCATGAAGAGTTGGATATGACTGAAACAATAACTGAGAACATTCTATAAAATGTTAACCCCAAAATGCCATTTTTGTGAGAAAATGCTTTTAAAACCTGCTATTTATCTTCAAACAGATTTTTTAAAATGCCTTTCATAACCATATTATTTCGGAATATCTACTCAAACGTAAATGAAAACCAATGTAATTTGTAGAACAAAGTATAGTTGTCAATTATATTACAACTTTCCTTAAGATAATCTATCAAAATCTATAGTAATAATCTACACTATTATATTCAAATGACAAGAAGTAATTACTTGCATAACTTAGTCTTAAGGACATTTTAGAAAAACAGATAGAGATAGGGAATACATCTATGATTTCATTTGCATGGGGACTCCAAAATGAGGAAATTCTTTCTACCAATGGAAGTTGGCACTTTCTCTGCAATCTATGGTCTAGGGAGCCTACTACAGCACTAAGGGGTTAAGTTAAATGACTTGTCCAGGGTCACAAAGCTAGATGTGTCAGAGGTAGTACTTGAAACTCTGTGTTCCTGGCTTTGAGGCCAGCTGTCATGCTGTAGCATGGCATAGTAGACTGAGTATAGGACTTAGGAGTCACAAAGACATCAGTTCAACATCTTATAACCTCGCTGAGCCTAGGTTTCTCATCTGTAAAGTGGGGATAAAAGTACTAGTAAAACCAATCCCACAGGGATGCTGTAAGGTATAAATGAGGTAGTCTATACAAAAGGAAAACAGATGTTATCTTCTTATCAAAAGTAGCCCTGTTTAATTGGGAGACCTTAAAAGACCTCAAATTTTCAAATTCTAGAAAAAGATAAACAGAGGGTATTAAAATGTCTAAATGTAACATAATTTCAGGATTTAATAGGTCCGTACTAAGTGCCAGTATAATCATTCAGTCTATTAAAATGGATGATGAGACATCAAGACAAAGAAAATTAATGGTTTTATATGTTAATATTAACATAACAATGTTATAGTCAAATATATTCAATCAAGAAAAGCCTGTACAGGGTTTGCTGTGTTTACTGGGAAAACAAATTCTTCCTAGCAACTGTTTAAATGAATCTCGCAGATGCTACAGACCTTATTAGTCGTCTGTGATTAAAAAAATATGGATTGCTAATACTGTATTCTGAGTCATCTATTTTCCCATCTGCTAGCAATTCTTACAATATGAACATTCTATCAACAGAATGGCTAGCAACAATTTTCTCTTACATTTGTGATACTGAATTGCCTATAGCATTTTGTAAGGTTTTACTAGTTCATGCCTCAGATTATTTGGCATTTTTTGTAGCCTTGAGTGACTCTTTCCGCTTATGTCCTATTTTAGCCCAATCCTTCACTTTCGTTGAACAAGTTATCGTTTAGGTTTACAAAATACTTCTCATGCTGGCCATCACACTCATTTTGTTATCATTTATTATATTTATTATTAACAGGAAAGGGACCAAAGTCCTAGAAACACAAAATCAAACCCATTGATTGGTTTATAAGATACAAATATAGAGAGTTCTCTTTCTTCTTCCTCTCTCCTCAAAAGCAAGAAAAACTAACTAGAATATTGACATAAGAAGTGACCTCAGTCCAGTGAAACATAACTTAACAAAAATCTTTAAAATATCTCTATGAAATGGTTATACCATTTGAAGGGCTCTTAATGGGAAACTCATACCCTACAGAAGTAGCCTATCCTATTTCTGAAGTTTTACTTTATATGGACCTGAAATTAGCATTCTAAATTTCTCACCTTCATGGATATATTCCTTGACAGACCTGATTTATACTTCACCTCTACCTCCTCTTCTCCCTCTGTTTTCCAAACCTTGTAATGTTACTTGTGATATCATTATTCAACTGAAATTTCCCTCTGCAAAGTTACCAATAATCTCTAAATTGCCCATTCCAATGGTACCTTCTTAATCCTCATTCTTGACCACTCTGTAACATTTAACACTGTCAATCACCATCTCCTGGATATTCTTTCCTCTTTAGGTTTCTGTGAACTGCTCTCTTTCTGATTCTCCTCCTAAATCTCTGCCCACTTTGCTGGATCTTCATATACGTCATGCCCACCAACCCTGGGTGTCTGGAATGTTTAGCTCCTTCACTTCTTCCTTTTGATTTCCCTCTCTTCCTTCAAGACTCAGCTCAGATCTCACCTTTTACTTTAAGTATGTTTTATCAAAAATATATCATTTTCCCACATAATGTGTGATTTTAGTGGGATTATTACATTCTGAAGTTTGTTTTTCACTAACTTAGGTCAATCTTCCCCACCTCATCCTCACCCTACCCACTTCAGTAGTACAGTCTAATGTTGCCGTGTAAATCAATTAGAAAAATAGGAATTTTGTTTGATAGTCTATTTTTAGAAACACATCTAGTATTCAGCTGAAGTATACTTTGCTGAAACTCTCATAATTCTGCTATTTAATATATCATCTAGATTATATTTTAAAATTAAAAAAACTATGTAAAACAAGTTAATTGAAGTCAGATGGCACAGAATATTTGAGTGCTATCTCATTTAGGAGCCATATATAGCATTGTCACTTTGTGAAATAAGGGCATTGCTCTGGTTAATCTTCACTCAAACAATATAAACATTGTATAACCATTTGGAGACAATGTTAGTTTTTCAATTAAAAAAAGAGTAAGAATTGGATAGATATCAGAATCCTTTGAAGATGTGCCTTATAAAATAGAGGCCAAGAAACCTTAAAGGGACTAAATGTTCTTGCAAGCAATTTCTATGTCTCCTTGCTTTTGCCCAGACCTGTTTCATGGCCTGTTTGGTGTTGTTGGTCATCCTACATTTAGCTCATAGCTGTAAGTTGATTCACCTTGTTATAGACCATTACTTCACCCTGGAGAAACCCAAGCTAAATAGCTTCTTGGACATGTAGCTTAGACAGGATCATAGAAATTTAGTCTTATGTTCCTCCACAATAACTTGTTTCTTTCATGCTTTTCAGTTTCAATGAGGCAGCATTTTCATCAACCCTATTATTTTAATGCTGTGATGAACAAAAGGACTGCATTAGCTCGAGGCTCCCCAGCTCTCCTTGGGAAATCATTACTAGCAAGTAAGTGAAAAGCACATCTGAAAATATTTGTTAAGGAAAAAAGGAAGGGTTGTTCAAATATCTGCAAATATTTTTCCTCGTGGAATGTATCTCTTCCTCCCATCCCCAATGTCAAAGGATTTTAGTATTGTAGTTTTCAGGAAGAAAGTAGAAAAAAAATTGGATTTCTTTGGTGGCAGTATGGCACAGTTTAAAAAAATGTAGATTTTGATGTGGAGTACTTGGGTTTCAAATTCTAGTTGTGCCATGTTAAACCCTGTATGACCTTGGGCACTTAAGTCACTTAACCTTTACAGGCCTCATTTTTATCATCCGCAAAATGAAGGGCTAGGACTAGAAAACCTCTAAATGCCTTCCAGCTCAAAAACTATGATCCCATGACTAAAAAATAAAAATAGTTATCTTACCGTGCTTAAACTGGTGGCAAACTTTTGGCCATCTTGTAAAATCTTGGCCCTTATCTTGTAAAACACTACCCAAGATAAACAGTACAACTTTAGGCAATTCAAGCCAATAATGTCAAAACATCAATATTGTCAGTACGCCTGCTTCTTAGCAATTATTAGGCAATTTTGCCTAGAAAAATTCATTTTAACAATAAAGCTATTCAACAGTGACTAGTCATGGCACAGTTGATGGTTTCTTATCTGATTCAACGCTCATCACCAGTGGGTATATATACTGGTGTACTGAGTACCCCATAAGGGCCCTGGGAATAGTGTGTTAATATGCTGCTGCTCTTTACAGAAATTCTTATCATTCAATAGTCTAGGAACATTGTCAAAAACTGTTTTTATGATAATGTCCACAAAGCATGAGTATTGGAAGATTATAAGCTAACTGCCTCAATCAATGCAATGTTACAGAGTGATGATACTTGGAGAAGACTGAGGTGATGGACCAGGTTGGAACCAGGGAAACTCTTTACAAAGCCAAAGATTTTTAATGATAATACAGCTGTGAAAGCTTTTGCTAAATTCTGCTAATATGCTAACAAAATGATGTGCCAATGACTAATAAAAATAAATTAGGGCAGCCAGCATGTTTCTTGGAATACTTTTTGGAAGAATTTTAACACCAACACAGAATCAAGCTACAGACCAACTCTACACTGTGGCATTCTCATTCAGCCTTTTACTGACTTGACAATAGCTGACATAGTCACAGATCCTATACTCAGTTTCTTTAGCAATTCCACTGGCTATATGATAGCTACAATACCTGAAGGGCACCAACTTATTAGCACATGACACTATTACCATTTATATTTGTCATGGAAAAGAAACACGTGGCCAGCTTTGTGGCACAAAGTGATTCTTTGTCTATTTGATTAAATTATACAAAAATTTCCTTAAAATGAATTAAAGAATGTGTAACATCTGTCCTTAATCACTGGGTTAGGTAGTAAAAATACTTTCCACATGCTGTAGAATGTGCTACCAAGTGGTCCAGCTATTTAAATTATTTAACTTATAAACAAATATTTATTAAGTGCTTACTCTGTGCAAGGCAATATATTACTACATGAAAAAAAGTAATGACTGAGAAAAAACAGTTAAAAGCAAGAAATGTATTGATGGTAGAGTTCTAGGATGACATCTGTGGCTCTCTAGAATTAATCTTTCCATATTAAAAAGGACATCCATGGGTTGCACTACTCAACAAAGCTCCTGTCAAGTCTTCCTTTATAATGCTTCTAATATTTGTCAGTTCTCATGGATATACCCTCATCATCTCCCCTAGGGAACGGTTGGCAGTGGGGCATCATAATGGATCTGGGTTTGAAACCTGGCTCTGCCTACCAGTATGACCTGGAACAAGTCACTGGCTTTCACTGAGTCACAATTTTCTCATCTGTGAAATAATGGGAATTGAATTATATGATCTCTACAATCCCTTCTAGTTGTAAATCTTTGATCTTACAACATGACAAATATTTATTAAGCTCCTACTATGTGCCAGGCACTGTAAAATGTTGGGGATACAATTAAGAAAAAGTTCCTTGCCCTCAAGGAACTTATAATCTAATGGGCAATACACAAAAGGAAGCTGAAAAGTGAGGGGGAGGGGGCATGATAAAGAAGCCCCTTGACTTTATTGAGGGGGGGAAGGAGGACATGAACAGAACAACATTTTAGAAAAATTTTGTTACTGTTGTTGTTCATCCCTTGTTCTTGAAGATGACCAATGATATCTTGAGGGTGACGTCTTGACTTGTGAGTGAATTGGATTTAAGTGAGACAAAGCCAAGCAAAGGCATCATCACTCTCTCCTTCAGAGGCATTAAAATCCAGTGGTAAGACACAAGTCAAGATGACTGGTGACAGTGGCTGAATGGAGGACAGCCTGGAGTGGAGAAATACTCGAGGCAGACAGACAACATGTCATGGAATTTTGCTAGGAATTGATTTCAGGTTCATTGGGCTATAGATAGCAGACTTCATTCTTATTCCTACCCTACCTCACCTCCCACCTTTTGAAAAACAGGACAAAATTTATTTCTCTCCAATTCTGTAGTACCTATTTCATTCTCTAAAATCACATTTGACAACTCTTTAAGTAACCTGAGATAGTTGTAGTTCATCTGGGCTAGGTGACTTGAATTTATTGAGGACATCTAGTACTTTTCTCTTTCTATCTTCCTGCTTATTCTTAATATCATCTCCCTAGTTTTTGGTGCTAATTTTAGTAAGCTGAGGTTGCTATATAAATAATATGTACATAGCACTTCCAATCACTGGGCTGAGGTGGTGGGATGGAGGGAGGGGAGGAGCATGGATCTATGATTTATTATAGATAACTCCTAGAGAGGAAATGTCCACTACCAATGGGCAACTGTTCTTCAAATTAAAGTTGGAGAGTTGTTTGGGTTGTTACTTGCTCACACTTACAGCCAGCATGTGTTAGAGGCAGGCCTTGGAACCAAATCGTACTGACTCCTAAGCTGGTTTTCTATCCATGCTACCACACTTGTGCCTTCCTTTCTAATTCTTTTGAGTGTGTGTTGCTGAGATATAGGAAAAAGATCATGTGTAGTTCAACATAATTTACTGGAATTATCAAGCCAAAGTACAACTCAGGAAGCCATGCCACTTTTAGCTATGGGTAAAAAGGTCAAATCCTTTTTCCTTCTATACAAATATATATATATATATATATATATATGTATGTATGTATGTATGTATGTATATGTATTATATATATATGTATATGTATGTGTATATATATATGTATGTATGTATTCCCCATAAGTTACTGTGAGTTGCTGTATGATATATAATTGTTGTTTCAAGGATCTCTCACTTCATTAGTATGATCATGTCTTCCACTCCACTCCCCATGCCTTAGAAGATGGCTTCATGAATTGTGGCCAGAAATATTCAGCGCCTAGTAGGCCCTGGCAATGAGCCCACTAGGTTCTGAACTTAGTTAAGCAGGTCCTCAATTGATAATTCACCTACTGCTAGGATTGTACCTGTAGCCTTTCCAACTTGATAAGACATGACAGAGTACTCCACTGGCAACACTTTGAGAATGCTGGAAGACATTGGAGAAATAGCACGAAAGAAATTTCATATCCAACTCCATCTAGATAGTAAGTAGGTCTATAATACTTAGCCTAGAGCAAATAGACTGTTTCATCACAGACAGTAATTAAAACTTTCTAGGTAAGTCATGATGTAGGGAAAAGAGTGCTGGACTAGAAATTAGGAGTCCTGGGTTCAAGTCTCATTTCTGCTAGTTCTAACTGTTTTCCAGTTGAATTATTTGATAATTAGGTAACCTTCTAGGTGGGATAATCTACAATATTTTGGTGTGATACAGTACAGAAGTACTATAATTCTGACCATCCCTAAAACAAATAATTATGATTATTATTTGCTCAAATTTGAGTATATGATACTGATCAGTTAGTCAATAAACATTAAATGCCTATTATGTGCTAAGGGATATGGATAAAAAGCAAGGCAAAAGACAGTCCATCCTCTTGAGGAGCTCACATTCTAAAGAGAAAGAAAACATGTAAATAAGTAGGTACAAATATGTCATATCCATGATTAACTAGATATAATCAACAGAGGGAGAGTATTAAAATTAAGGGGGATTGGTAAATGCTTGCTGTAGAAGGTGGGATTTTAGTTGGGACTCTTGAAAGAAGCTTGGGAAGCCAGAAGGCAGAGATGAGGAAGGAAAACATTCCACACATGTGGGATACTCAGAGCCAAGAGACAGTGTCTTGTTTTAGGAACAGCCAGCAGGCCAATATTGCTGGATTACAAAGTATATGGGGGAGGTATAAGGTGTAATAAGACTAGAAACATAAGAAGGGTCCAGGTTATAAAGGGCTTTGAACATTGAACAGAGGCTTTAATCCTGGAGGTGACAGAGCCACTGGAATTTATTGAGTCAGGGAGTCACATGATTAAATATGTACTTTAGAAAAACAGATCACTTTGACAGATGACTGGAGGACAGACCAGAAGGAATATACTTGTGGCAGGGAAAACAATCAGAAGATTATTGAAATAGTACAGACATAGAATGACGAGGGTCTCCACCTGGAAGTGGTGGCAGTGTCAGAGGACAAAAGGGGCATATAAGAGAGATATTATGAAGGTAAAACCAACAGGCCTTGGCAACAGATTGGATGTGGGGATAGTGGTGAGAGTTAATATTCGAGGATGACACCTAGTTGTGACTGGGAAGATGGCAGTACCTTATTTAGTAACAGGGAAATCGGGAAAAGGGGATGGTTTGGAGAAAAAGATAATGAGTTCAGTTTTGGACATGTTGAGTTTAAGATGTCTATAGAACATCTAGTTCAAGATGTCTGATAGAAAGCTGGAAGATGTGAGATGTGAGACTGGAGGTCAGCAGAGAAGCTGGGGCTGGATAAATAGATTTGATTAGAATAGAGATAATTGAATACATGGGGGCTGATGGGATCACTGAGTGAAATAGTATAGTGGGAAAAGAGAAGAGGGCCCAGGCTAGAGCTCTGTGGGACTCCAATGGTTAGTAATTGTGACCTGGATGGAAATTCAGTAAAGGAGATGGATGAGTGGTCACACAGGTAGCAGAACCAGGAGGGGATAATGTCTTGAAAACATACAGAGAAGAGAAGTCATTTGATTTGGCAATTAAGAGAGCATTAGTACCTTTGGAGAGAGCAGTTTTGCTTCAATGATGAAGTTAGAAATCAGACTATAAAGAGTTAAGAGAGTGAAAGGAAAGGAAGCAGAGGCACCTATTATAGATGGCCTTCTCAAGGAGTTTGGTGACAAGAGGAAGAAGAGATATAAGATAATAGGTATAGGGACGAATGGATGGGGGAGTTATGGGGATATTTGTAGGTAGTAGGGAAGCAGCTGTAAAGATGGAGAGACTGAAGGCAAGTGAGAAAGTGGGGATAAGAGTAAGGCCAATATGCTGGAGAAGATGGGATAGGATGGGCTCACTTGTATATGTAAGGGGTTCACCTTAACAAGGAGAAGGGTCATTTCATCATATGAGAGAGTGGTGAAACAGAAGACAGTGGCAGAAGGCATGCTGGTATAACTACAAATGTAAATGAAGTATAAGATTTAGACATACAGATAAACAACAATAATGGCTAGCTTTTATATAGTGCTTTAACATTACAAGGTGGTTTACACATGCTATATCATTTGATCTTTACAACAACCCTGTGAGGAAGGTGCATTTCACAGATGAGAAAACTGAGGATATTAAAGATTAAGTAACTTAGAGATCTTACAGAAAATTTTTTGGTGATTATTTAAAAAGGTATTTCATTAGAAAAGCAGCATATCATATATCTTTCATCACTAGGGTAGAAGATGTATTTTTTACCAAACAAGAGATAGAGGCAATTACAAAAGATAAAAATAGATAATTTTGATTATATGAAATCGAAAAGCTGCGCAAACAAAATCAACAATTTTAGGATGAGAAGGGAAGTGAGGGAATGGGAAAAATATTTGAATCAAATTTCTCTGATATGGGTTTTTGGCATCTGAGATATATAGATCACTAATCGAGAGTCATTCTCTAATAATAGCTAAGTAGTCAAAGGATACGAACAGTTTTCAAAAGAAGAATTGCAAACTTTTAACAAGCATATGAAAGAATGCTCCAAATCACTAATAATAAAAGAAATACAAATCAAAACAACCCTGAGATTTCACCTCACATCCTGCAAATCAGTAATAATTACAAAAGACAGGAGTAGTTAATATTAGAGAGGTTGTGGGAAGGTAGGTATACTAGGGTATTGTTGGTGGAGTTTTGAATTAGTACAAAGTGACTAAAATATCCATATTCATTACTAGCCATAAACCCCCAAAGACATCACTGATAAAAGCAGGAAGTCCATATATATATATATATATACACACACACACACATATATACGTATATACATACATATATCAGCAAAATATATATATATACACACACACATATATACGTATATACATACATATATCAGCAAAATATTTATAGCAGCATTTGTGTGTGTGGTAGCAAAGAACTAAAAACAAAGATTCCCACTGATCAGAGAAGGACTAAAGAAATTGTGGTACATAAGAAATAATAAATTTGATAAAAACAAAGAAGCATGAAAAGATGTACATGAACTGATGCTGAATGAGTCAGAGTCAAGGAAACAATTTACCCAAACAATAAAACAACATGAATGGAAAGAACCACCACAAAACAATCCAAAGGGCGTTTTACAAAATTACAAAGAACAAACACAGCCTCAAAGAAGACATGAGAAGACACCTCCTCTCACTCTTCTGCAGATCTGAAAGGAGTATAGGAGTGAAACATTGGAAATATTTTCAGATTTTTTTTTTATGTATTGATTCATTTTGCTGATTTTTTTCCTCTCTCCTTCCTTTTTTTCTTTTATTCTTTAAAAAATACTATTACATGGAATGGTTGTCTGGGAGGATTGAAGAGACAGGGATATGGGGAAAACTTAAGTCATATATAAACAAAAGATAACAATACAAATATGTTTTAAAAAACATATCCCATTGACTCAAAGGGCAAAATATGTAACTAAATGGATGAGAGGGTAGAGATTAGTACTTCACATAAAGCAAAGAGGAACACATAGAATATACTTCAAGCATAGTTAATTTTTAAAAAACATTAAATTTAAGTATTATCCACTGCTTCATTTTAAGCTTATTTTGCATGTCTAATGATACATTTATCTTGATTTCTTCTCAGTCTTTTCTTAGAAAAAAAATGTCTTCTGTTGAGGGCATTCAACTGATAACGAACATTAAGTTTTATCCCCATAGCAGACACACATGCTGGGAATGAAATGCTGTGGGAGGGCATTAGCCTTACCAGAAAAAAATGGGAACAAGCATTTATACAATTTTCTACACCAGTGACATTTTGAGACATCTTCGGACACTGATTAAATTATGCCTGTCTTCACATCACTAAAATGTTATAATTTATTAGGCCAAATCTACTAAAAAATAGTTATAAAAGAAAACAATTAGTGGTCAGTTGAAAAACATAAATCATGAAAGCCCAGGCTGTAACAGTTAACTTCTTTCTTTTAAAAATAGAATGTTTTTAAACAGTGAAGCAATACCTAGAGATAAATAGGATTACTCTAAACTTGAATTTGGGGGTACCCAATTTGCAGTAATTTCAAAACAACACGGAAATCCCAGAAAAGAGTCATGACTTCTCGGATGTTTTAAAAACATATCCATTCAAAATATTATTGAAAATAACAACAAAAACAAACTATAATGTCAAACCTAATTCGTACTTAAAAGCAATCAATCCTAAACAAAGCTCTTCAGCCTAGTTTACTAGATGAGCATTAGAAAATGAGTTTTATTAAAAGAGGAAACATTTTAACACATTAATTTTTAAGTGGTATGATTTGGAGTTAAAATAATTAGTATTTTTAGTTTTGCTCAGTTATTAATAGTTACAACAAATTTAATTAAGAATTCATAAAAAGTTTTTTTAAAAAGATGTTCTATGCAAATAAATAAAATTAATGTCACACCTCAAAAATTGATTTTGTATAAACCTATACTGAACAGAATGACTAAATTTTTTTAAAGAAAACCAAGTAATATTGAAGCTAACCAGCTGCTGACATTAAAGTTTCATAAAAAAAAAATTATCCCAACTTATGAACTTAGCTCCTCCTAATTTAACCCTTAAATAATAAGATCATAGATTTATTTGGAGTTGGAAAGGAACTTACAGCTGACCAGATTTTTAAAATGGCAAAAAAGTAAAATGATACATTATTAATTATAATACAATATTATAATATATTATGCATTATTAATTCTGATTTTTTTGAAGTAATGGATTTTTGAGTATTAAGAAGCATGGTTTTGTGGAAGACATAACAACTGATGCAAAGTGAAGTGAGCAGAACCTAGAGAAGACTGTACACAATAAAAGCAATATTGTAACAATGATCAACTATCAAAGGCTTGGTACTCTGATCAATACAATGATCTAACACAATTCCAAAGAGCCCATAATAAAAACTGCTATCTTTCTCCAGAGAGAGAACTGTTGAACCTAAGTGCAGATTGAAGCATACTTTTTTAACTTTGTTTCTTGCTTTATTATTATTATTATTATTATTATTATTATTATTATTATTATTTGCAATGTGGCTAATATAGGAATATGTTTTGTATGACTTCACAAATATAACTGATATACTGCCTGCCATCTCAATGAGATGGAGAGGGGGTGAGAGGAGGGGAGGGAATTTGGAGCTCAAAATTAAAAAAAAAAGAATGTTAAGCCAATAATGCACATTATAAGTTTTACTGATGGTTATAATGAACACATATTTCCTAAAAATGGCTTGATAGCTTCAAATTTGATTTTAAAACACTATTTAAGTAGTCAATTAGTTTATAAAGAATGAATACGTAATATAAAAAACAAGGAAAGCAATAATTCACAGAATCATAACTTCTCCAGTGTATGTTAGCACTCCAACAGACCCAAATACTCTTAAATTCATCTCTGCTTCTACACAGCCAGATTCTTCAAGCTACAAACAGATTCTACTCCCTCTTCAACCAGATTCCATCTTTTTGAATAGTTCTGCTATCTGGGCATAACAGTGAAGGATGGAAATTTGCTGATGAACTCCTGGTCCCAGTTTGCTTCTGTTGGGCAGCCAACAGAGGAGGGTTTTTTTGTTTGGTATTTTTTTGTTTGTTTGTTTGGTTTGGTTTTTTTTTTTTTTTGGTCAGTGGTACAAACCTGGGGATCAGTTATTTGAGCTCTTGCTGAAATAATATACATGAATATGAAGTAGTTACTATGAAATCTTTACATATTTATTTTTCAGTATGAAATTTCATCTGCCTAAAATAGCCTATTTATGTAAGGATCAAAGGAAAAAACACATCTTTAATAACTGGCAAAATGAAAGACATACTGTTGGTTTATGTTTCATGGAACAAGCAATGTGGCTGTCACATACAATATGCTCTGCATGCATTTTATGTAAGATACTGTTAGCAAGTGACTGAAATATGCCATGTATATATTGTTTGGAAGCTAATACATTATTCTAAAAATATCTTAACCCTTAGAGAATCATTTTGGAATGGTCCAGTGTTAGCACTCCATAATAATACTATGATATTCCAAATCCTAGACAAAAGATCCAAAAAACTAAGTTTTCTGAGTAAAGCCAGATACAAGAACCTCTCAAAAAAATTTAACTGAACCAGCAGGAAATTTCCATTTGCTTATTAGCTTCAGAGTAAAGCAACACTAGAAAGGCTACATTTAAGTTTGAAAAGTACTGCATCTAAGAGAATCACCTTCAAACCAATTCATATACAACAAACTGGTACAGGTAACCTTGAAAATATTTCTGAGTGTACTTATACATCCAGAAAACATTTATTTCTGCCTGATAATTTTTTTAGTCTACTTTCCCTTAATATTAATTCTAGCCTTTTCAGTTTTTAGGCTAACTACAACTCATGATACATGGAACTCTTGCTAAATCAACCCTCTGCACTTCTCTTAATTAATCCCAGCCAGAGTGAAGTAGATAGCCCTGTTCCTTTTCTTGCTCTTACTCCCTCACTTTACATGTAATCAAAATAAGTGCCTTCATCTATAGTGTGCCCTTATACTCTCATCAAGATCTCCCACTGTCTAAGTTAGGATAGAGCAGCATACTGTTATAGAACCATTGGCCATCAGCACCTACAGTGGAAGAATGATGTCAGAAGTCTTGATAGCTGAGGAAACTGCAAGCTTAATCACCTGCCACTCAAATTTTCATTTATCTGAGGCCATTTTTTCCACTAGATTCTGATGACTGTTAATCCATACTATCTAGGTGCAAAACAGAAAACTGGATATATGGCTAGTATATTTGCTACTAGGCAATTCTGTCAACCATTAATTTATTTGTAAGTTAAAAGTAGTGGAGGGTTCCCCAGTTCCCTGGGAACTGTCATATCTCTGTCAAGATGGAATGGAAGACACTCTTTATTTTAACACCTGAATCTTAAAAGTCAATACTGACCCTGCTTGCAGAGAGTAAAGCAATTTGTAAACCTATGGAGAGGGAATGAATGCCTGGCAGGGAGTACATCCTGGAATGGACAGGGATTGGCCAGACTGAGAAAGTGAAGTTATAGAAATTTACAATATTTTCCAAAGACATTTAACACCTCCCTTCAAGGGGTGTCATGAGGATCAAATGAAAAATTATTTGTAAAGTACCTAGCACAATGTCTTGCACTGAACAAATGATTAAAGAAAGCTTGTTTTCTCCCTTCCAAAGGAGGCACTCTGACTTAAAAGAATCAGGCTTTGTTTTATATCTTCCTGGGCTGCTGTGTGGAAACTCCAGAGTTTCCACTTCATCTGCTGGGATCCAAGGGGTTCAACATAAGAATTGTTTCTAGTCTACAACCAGCAACTGTCCTCTCTTGGCCCTACTATGATTTGTCTATCAGACGGAGCTAGGTGATGAAATTCTTATCATGATGTAAAAAAAAAGACAGCACGGCAGAGGAGAGTTTGGAAATAGCTGGTCTTGAAGATAAATAAGGCAGAAGTAATCTTGTGCATTTCAAAGCGTAACATGTAACTTAGTTGAACTAAATAGGTTAGATGGTATCGCCATTATGCTGTAGA
This sequence comes from Vombatus ursinus, assembly GCF_900497805.2. NCBI lineage: Eukaryota > Metazoa > Chordata > Mammalia > Diprotodontia > Vombatidae > Vombatus > Vombatus ursinus. Next base: position 4,073,703 of record NW_020948739.1, read on the forward strand.
TCCCCATAATTTTTAGTTCTATTGAATCTTAGTTAGCGACAACTTTGTGAAATTTGTTGCATCTGAATAAGAATTTAACAAACTATCTGAGGGAAAATAGCAGCAGCAGCACAACTGTGTAACAATGAAATTAAAGCAGGCTGGTTAAATGATAATCTAAGTGAACGTGCATGCTTTTGCAGAAGGTGGAAGAAAATGGTAGGAAAGAGAAGTGGAAAAGTGGAGCTATTGCTGCCTAATGTCAGAGAACTCAAAGGGCTGTCCACATCTAGGGCACTGGCCTTAGTAAAAAAGATTAAGAACATGACCAACTCTTTCCCCTCCTAAGACCCTTTTGTCTTTGGAGTTTATGGAGGAAAGGACACAGAAATTCAGGCACTTTCTTAGTAGTGCTAAGCTGAAGTTAACAAATCAATAATGTTAGGGGTAGTTTCTTAATTCCTAACCAGGGTTCTGGTGGTCAAGGTCAAGAACAGTGGCACATCCGGTACCACTTTCTTCATTTAAGGGGAAGAGCTTTAAGGAAGAGCTAGTTAACTACATAATGCCCTCTGGTGGCTTGAATTTGTCACCGCTGATTTTTTTTCTTACACTGTAATAGCAGAAACTTGCCCTTTCTGGACAAAAATAATCGAAAGGTTTAATGGAAAAACATGGACAAGAACTGCACAGGGTGAGAAGACGTGCAAAGATTGTGATGTGTGTATGGAAAAGGCAATACTCACACCAACAATATCACAAGTCCTCCAAAGTTTATTTCATGAACTTCCAAGGCTTTTGCAGGAAGCCTTTCACAATCTCTCAATTTTAGTGCTTTCCCTCTGTTTATTTCCTATTTATCCTGTGTAAAGCCTGTTTGTACATAGTTGCTTGCATGTTCTCTCCCCATTTATTTGAGCTCCTTGAGGGCAGAGACTGTCTTTTGCCTTTCTTTCTATTCCCAGCACATGGCACATAGTAGGTACTTAATAAATATTTATTGACTGACAACTTACTTGTTAAAACCAAAAACCTAGCACTGCATTGACTCAAAGTGGGTAGGAAATGAATTCCTTGATTTAAATTGGGCACAATACAAGGCACTTTAAAAACTAGGAAAACTTTTAGTGCAGTGATTAAATTTTTTCTTTTTCCTGGGAAATATCTATACATACTTTCCTTTACTTTCTCACCACCCACTCACTCCTCAAACCCCTGCAATCAAATGTTCATCCTCACACTCTAATGACAACTACTCTCTCCAAGGTCATCAATGACATTCTACTGACCCAATTCAATCCTTCCTTCTCAGTCTTATCCTCCTGGACACTGTGTTGCCATTTGACACCAGCGACCAATCTTGCCTTGTGTCAACATTCTTCTCCTTTGACTCCCACGACAATAAGCAATTTTTAGTTCTCTTCAACTACTCCTACCTAGCTTCACTGGCTACATTCTCTCTTCCTGCCTACTAAAAGCAGGAGTTCCCTAAGGTTCTATTCTTGACCTTCTTGCCTTTGTTTTCCCTCAGTGATCTTATTCACCATGAAGGCTGTAACTATAATTCTTTTTTTAAATTATTTTGATTTATCAACAATCACTTCCATAAGATTCTGAGTTTTAAATTTTTCTCCCCCTTCCCTCCCCCCCTCCCCAAGATATCTGATATAGGCTATACATATATATTCCTATTAAACATATTTTCACATTGGTCATGTTGTAAGGAAGAATTGGAATCAATGGGAGAAACCACCAAAAAGAGGAAACAAAACAAAACAGAAGAAAAAAAAACAGCAAATAGTATGTTTGGATCTGCATTCAAATTCCATAGTTCTTTCTTTGGATGTGGATAGCATTTTCCATCATGAGACTTTTGGAGATGTCTTAGATCCTTGCATTGCTGAGAAGGGCTCAGTTTATCAATGTTAGTCATCGCACTGTAACTATAATTCTTACAAGGACTATAGCTCAATGCCACATCTTCCATGGAACTTTTCTTAGCACTGTCTCCCCTTCCCAGTCAGGATTGCTCTTTCCTTCCTGGAAATGACATTTTACATTAATGGATGTGAACTGCTTTATATACAAGATCTCATTGGAACCTTTTATAATAACAATGCAAAGTAGGTACTACAGGTATTATCCCTATTTTGCATCTGATGATATTCATGCTCAGAAAATTTAAGTGGTTTGCTCATACTCCCAAGGATACAAAGTGTCAGAGGCAGTATTTGGGGATATATAACAGCAAAGTCAGGTCTTCCTGATTCTAAATCTTAGCACTTTATCCACTTTCAACTTATTTGCACCCTGCAATTTATTTGTACTTTTAATGCCCTTAGAGCATAGATCTATACTTTTCCTAGGACTCTGAACATAGAATATTGAAGCTGGAACAGAAGTTAGAGATCATCCAGTTCATGTATCATGCTCTAGTTTGGTTTTATTTGTTTTGGGGTTTTTTTCCTTCATACTTTTGGTTATGTCATCTTCCATACTACAGCAAGTTCCTTCAGGACAAGAATAAAATCTTATGTATCTTTCTCACTCTGTGCTTACCCTAGTACTTTGACATCTGATAGGCACTTAATGTTTGTTGAATTAAATCAGGGGAAAAAAAATATTACTCTCACGCCTGTATGTCTCTAGTCCTGACCTCTCTTTCGAGCTCCAGACTAGTATTTTGAACTGCCTACCTGAATGCTGAATGTCTTGCTGGTACTTCATATGCAATATGAATAAAACCTAAAAAGGAAGTGCAGAGGACTGGTTTTGGAGTCAGAGGGGCCCTATTTACCTAACCTCTCTGAGTCTCTGTTCATCTATAAAAGAGGGATTGGTCTAGATGACTAAGTTTACTTATAGCACCAAATCTTCGATTTTAAGATTCTAGGAACTCACTATTTTCTCCCTAGCACCTATTCCTTCCTCCTGACTACCTAGTAAGATGGTAATACCATTCACTCAGTCACATAGACAAGACCTGAGTTATTTTTGTCACCTGTCTCCTTTTCCTTACTGTTTACCTCCAATCAATGGGGTATACTAAACTATATATAAAGAATACCTATAAGTCACACATTGACTTAGAAAACCACATATTAACATTATCTATGGCATATTGTATTTTTATTTCTTTTGTTAAACATTATCCAATAATATTTTAATCTGGTTATGGCTATGGTTTTATAGTCTCGAATCTGACACCTCTGCTTTAGAGAATCCAAGCTTGTATTAGTTAAAGCTGAAAACTTTTTCATTCTGTTATCCCTTTTAAAGAATTAGCTGCAAAAATATAATTACTGTGTCTTTTACTACTAAGGTTGATTATAATTTTTTTTAACAAAGGTGCTGAAACACAAGAAATTTGACTGAGATAATAAATGGATTTTTGGAATAACTTGTTTTAGTATTATCATTGCTAATAATAATTGCTCACATTTATAAACTTGCTTACAGTGTAAAAGGCACTTTTCTTACAATATTCGTGTGAAATGGGTAGTTCATTCCAAATGAGCAAGAAGCTGAAACAAATGTCTAAATAATAAGCAAGGATTTCTCAAAATAAATACTTTGAGAACTCAGCTTAGGGGGGATGGAACTATGTATTATATTGTTAGTTCCCCCTTAAATCATGAGAAAAAGTGAGTCTCTGAGCCAACTAAAGGTAACACAGGATACTTCAAACATAATTACTTGAGAATTGAAGGAGAGGAAAAACAACTGAATGCAGTAATTCATTGTTATCCCTCTTACAAAACTGTAGAAGCAGCAGCAGCATGGAATAAAGGATAGATAGTGAGAGAGCCAGCTTTGGAGTCAGGAAGACGTGCATTCAGGCCCCACCTCTGACATATACTTGCTTGGTGACCTTGGGCAAGCCATATAACCTATTAGTGTCTCAGCCAACTCACCACGGTGTAGAGGAATTACTCACGTGCACAGAGATGATTGGTAGAGTATTCTCTCTCTTTTTAAAAAATATTATTTATTTTAACATTCTTTTCTTTTTAAATTTTGAGGTCCAGATTCTCTTCTCCTTCCTACCCCTCCCCCACTCAATAATGAGAAGGCAAACAATATGATATCAATTATATCTGTGTAATCATGCCAAACATATTTTCATATTAGCCATATCACAAAAAAGTGAGGAAATTATATTTCAATTTGCACTCAGAGCTCATCAGTTCTCTTTATGGAGGTGGGTAGCATTTTTTTTTTTTAAATCGTGAGTCCTTTGGAATTTTGTTGGATCACTGTATTGATCAGAGTAGCCAAGTCTTTCACAGCTGATCATCATTACAATATTGCTGTTACTGTTCATAATGACCTCCTGGTTCTTTTTACTTCAATTTCTATCAGCTCATATATGTCTTGCCATGTTTTTCTGAAACGACCCCCCTTTAACATTCTTTATAGTACAATAGTATTCTGTTACATTCATATACCACAATTGGTTCAGCCATTCCCCAATTGATGGGCATCCCCTCAATTTCCAATTCTTTTCTACCACAAAAAGAGTTGCTATAAATATTTTTGTACATATAAGTCCTTTTCCTTTGATCTCTTTGGGGTACAGACTTCATAGTGGTATTGCTGGATCAAAGAGTATACATAGTTTTATAGCCCTTTGGGCATAGTTCCAGATCATTCTGATGGAGTATTCTCAACGAGAAATTCAACAGGTTTGATTAAAAAAAAAAAAAAACTAGGTTGAAAATTTCTTGAGGATTATAACTATGTTTCACTTGTCTTTGTATCCCTTACAGCATACAGCATGGTGCATTGCACACGGTAGGCACCAGACAGATATTTTTTAAAATGGAATTGCAGAATACCGAAGCAGTTAGAAGCATAGGCACACCTCTATGGTCTAAAAGCCATTGCAATCCCAGACATTTTTTAGAATGCTTTTCTCTGTCTACCAGTGACACTTCGGCTCATCTGGATTCAGTTTAAGCAAGAGAATTTTGAGCCAGGATTCTGTCTTGGCCAGACACTGGGACAGCACAAATTCTTAAGAACGAATGTTTGATTAAAAAGGGACTTTAGAGCAGGGAACAGGGAAGGGAATAAGCATTTATATATTTCCTATTATGTGCCAGGCACTGTGCAGGCATTTAACAAATATCATCTTACTTCATCCTCACAACAGTGAGGTAGGTGCTATTATCATGCCCAGTCTTTTTGACTCCAGCCCCAGTGTCCACTGTTCCATCTCATCTAGCTGCCTCAAGGGCAGAATAATGACTATACACTTATCAACGAAAGATGGAAATACTTATGGTAAGATTGATTTTATATTGCATAAGAAATTTTAAAGGATTTCATGTTATGTGGCATATATGAATAAAAGGGATCTCACCCAAAACAATTTATATTAAACATTCAAGACTTGAATTGTGGGGAAAAAATCTCCTGGCTAAACTGGGTGAAATGAATATTAAACAATTCATTTGCCAGCACAGTACTTTTAGTAGGTAGCCAGGTAGTGCAGTGATAAAATACTGGACCTAGAGTCAGGAAAACCTGAGTTCAGATCCCACTTTGGACACTTAATAGCTGTGTGATCCTGAGCAAATCACCTAACTTTTGTCTACCTCAGTTTTTTTTTAACTGTAAAATGGAGAAAATAATAGCACCTACCTGCCACAGTTGTAAGGATCAACTAGATAATGTTTGTAAAGCACTATATAAATGCTAGCTATTATTAAGGACATACGGTCTCCTTTTCCCAGTTTCATGTAATTTTCAGGATTGTGCACATCTGGTGACCTACCTGACCCCCATTTTATTTCACTAGAAAGTCTAAGCACTGATTATTTTTAATTAGGAATAGCTTTCCCCCCTCATAAATATGAATCATTTCCCTATACATCTTGCAACGAGACCTTTATCAGAAAAACTTGATGCGAAGATTTTTTCCAAATTGTTTCCCTTTTAATCTTTGCTTTATTAGATTTGTTTTTGCAAACACTTTTTAAAAAACATTTTCTGAAAACATTTTTATTTAAAGTTTTGAATTCCAAATTCTAGCCCTTCCCCCCTCTCACTGCCCTTCCCCTTGCCTGAGGTGGCAAGCAATCAGATATAGGTTATACATGTTCATTTATGTAAAACATTTCCATATTAGTTATTTTGTACAAGAAGACTGGAATAAAATTTAAAAAATGAAAGAAAGAAAGAGAAAAATAGCATGCTTCAGTCTGTAATCAATCAGTATCAGTTTTTTCTCTGGAGATGGGTAGTATGCTTCACCATTAGTCCTTTGGGATTATTTTGGATCATTGTAGAGAATAGCTAAGTCATTCACAGTTCTTCGTCAAATAATGTTGCTATTACTGTGTACAAACTTCTCCTGGTTCTGTTCGCTTCACTATGCATCAGTTTATGTAAGTCTTTCCAAGTTTTTCTGAAATCATCCTACTTATCATTTCTTACAGCACAATAATATTCCATTACAATCATATACCACAGGTTGTTTAACCATTCCCTAACTGATGGGCATCACTTTGATTTCCAGTTCTTAGCCATTACAAAAAGAGCAGCTATAAATACTTTTGTACAAATAGGTCCTTTTCCCTTTTGTGCAAACACTTCTTCATTTTACATTATCAAAATTACCCATTTTATCTTCTGTGATCCTTGCTATTCCTTGTTTGGTCATTAACTTTTCTCCTAACCATAGATAGGATAGGGAACTTTTTTCTGTGTTTCTCTAATCTGTTTATGAAGTGACCTTTCAAATCTAGTTAATGTACTCATTTGGAGCTTATTTTTGCAGAAGGTGTGAAGTCCCAGTCTAAATGCAATTTCTTCCATACTGCTGCACAATTTTCCCAGCAGTTTTTGTCAAATACTGAGTCCTTATCCCTGTAGGTGACTGTGTTGATTGGGTATTAGATATATTTGCTTCCACATAATATGTACTTAATCTGTTCCTGTTATCCATCAATTTTTTTAATTAGTACTAAATTGTTTTGATTTTTACTGCTTTGTAATGAAGTTTGAGATCTGGCACTACCAGGTCCCTTTCATTGCCATTTCTTTTCATTATTTCTTTCTGGATCTTTTTTTCCTCCACATGAAATTTTGTTATTTTTTTCCCAATTCTATAAAGTTGGTAGTTGGACTGGTATGGCATTGAATGCGTAAATTAATTTGGGTAGTAGTTATTTTTATTATATTGACTCAACTTCCCCAAGAGCAAGGAATATTATTCCAATTATTTAGGTCTATCTTTATTTCTATAAATAGTTGCTTGCTGGGTTTTATTGATGTTATATAGAAATGTGGATGATTTGTGTGGATTAATTCTATATACTAAAAGTTTGATGAAGTTATAAATTAAAAAAATTTTTTAGTTTACTCTTTAGGTTTCTTTTTTTTCCAATTTATTTATTTTTAGTTTTCAACATTCACTTCCACAAGATTCTGAGTTTCAAATTTCTCCCCTCCCCCCACTCCATGAGGGCCTGCATTCTCATTCCCACTTCACCTAATTTGTTCTCCCTTCTATTACCACTCCCCCTTCTCTTATGCCCTTCCCCTTCTATTTCCCTGTAGGGTAAGACAGATTTCTACACTTCTTTGCCTGTGTATCTTATTTCCCAGTTGCATGCTGAAACAATTTCTAACATTTGTTTCTAAAACTTTGAGTTCCAAATTCTTTTCCCTCCTCCTTCCCCATCCACCCTTATTGAGAAGGCAAGCAACTTGATACAGGTTATACATGTGCAGTCATGCAAAACACTTCCATAATAGTTGTGTTGTGAAAGACTAACTATATTTCCCTCCATCCTATCCCAGCCCCCATTTATTCTATTCTCTCCTTCAACCTGTCCAACCTCAAAAGTGTTTGCTTCTGATTACCCCTCCCCCAATCTGCCCTCCCTTCTATCACCCCTCTCTCTTTCTCTAATCCCCTTCCCCAATATTTTCTTGTAGAGTAAGACAGATTTCCACATCCCATTAGGTGTGTATGTTATTTCCTCTTTAAGCCAAATCCGATGAGAGTAAAGTTCACTCATTCCTTCTCCCCTCTCCCCCTTCCCCACTACTGTAAAAGCTTTTTCTTGCCTCTTTTATGTGAGATAATTTTACCCCTTCTACCTCTCCCTTTCTCCTTCTCCCAGTACATTCCTCTCTCACCTCTTAATTTTCTTTTTTAGATATCATCCCTTCATATTGAACTCACCCTGTGCCCTCTGTCTATACATATCTATCTATATATTCCCTCCTACTTCCCTAATAATGAGAAAGGTCTCATGAGTTACAAATACCATCTTTCCATGTAGGAATGTAAATAGTTCAACTTAAATAAGTCCCTTATGATTTCTCTTTTCTGTTTACCTTTTCATGCTTCTCTTGAGTTTTGTATTGGAAAGGCAAATTTTCTATTCAGCTCTGGTCTTTTCATCAAGAATGCTTGAAAGTCCTCTATTTCAATGAATGTTCATTTTTCCCCCTGAAGGATTATACTCAGTTTTTCTGCACAGGTGATTCTTGGCTGTAATCCTATCTCCTTTGCCTTCTGGAATATCATATTCCAAATCATCTGGTCCCTTAATGAACCAACTGCTAAATCCTGTGTTATCCTGATTGTGTTTCCACAATATTTGAAGTTTCTTTCTGGCTGCTTGCAATATTTTCTCCTTGACCTGGGAACTCTGGAATTTGGCTACAATATTCCTAGGAGTTTTCCTCTGGGGATCTCTTTCAGGAGGTGATTGGTGGATTCTTTCAATTTCTATTTTGCCCTCTGGTTCTAAAATACCAGGGTAGTTTTTCCTTGATAATTTCTTGAAAGATGATGTCTAGGCTCTTTTTTTGACCATGGCTTTCAGATAGTCCAATAATTTTTAAATTCTCTCTCCTGGATCTATTTTCCAGGTCAGTTGTTTTTCCAGTGAGATATTTCACATTCTCTTCTATTTTTTTCATTCTTTTGGTTGTTTTATAATTTCTTGATTTCTCATAGAGTCATTAGTTTCCATTTAGTTTCCATTTGCTCCATTTCAATTTTTGAGGAATTATTTTCTTCAGTGATCTTTTGGACCTCCTTTTCCATTTGGCCAATTCTGCTTTTTAAGGCATTCTTCTCTTCATTGGCTTCTTGGACCTCTTTTGCCATTTAGGTTATTCTATTTTTTAAGATGTTATTTTCTTCAGCATTTTTTGGGGGTCTCCTTCTGCAAGCTGTTGACTCATTTTTCATGATTTTCTTGTACCACTCTCATTTCTCTTCCCAGTTTTTCCTCTACTTCTCTTACTTGATTTTCAAAAGCCTTTTGGAGCTCTTCCATGGTCTGAGACCAATTCATATTTTTCTTGGAGGCTTTGGATGTAGGAGCTTTGACTTTGTTGTCTTCTTTTGGTGGTATGTTTCGATCTTCCTTGTCACCAAAGTAAGATTCTATAGTCTGAGTTTTTCCCCTCTCTTTGCTCATCTTCCCAGCCAGTTACTTGACTTTTTAATTCTTTGTTAGGGTAGGCTTTGCTTCCAGTGTGGAGGGTATACTCTCCCAAGCTTCAGGGATTTTGTGCAGTTGTTTTCAGAGATACTTCTAGGGACCTCTAAGTTTTCAGTTCTTCCAAGATGGTAAGATCTAAGGAGAGGTATTTACTCCTCTCCTGACCTGTGCTCTGGTCTGTGAGTAACCATAAGCACTCTTTTCTGCCCTGAAAATGAGAGGAAGGTTCCCTCTCCACTGCTGCCAAAAGCTCTGTTATGCCAGTGCTCCTCCTTGCCCCAGGACTGCCACTCAAGACTGGAACCCAGATCCAAGCATAGGCAAAGCAAGAGAATCCTGCCTCAGTGCTAGCAAAGGGATCCCTGCAATCCCCCTCTGATCAGCCACTTGAACCCCCCCACAGTCTGTGGGCCTAGAGTTCTGGTAGCAGCCACTGCTGCTACAGCTGCCACCCTGGGGCTGTGCAAGGGCCAGGGCTGGACCATGCTCTTCTCTCTGACAGACCTTTCCTACTGACCTTCTAAATTGTCTTTGGCATTTGTGGGTTGAGAAATCTGGAAACCACCATAGCTCCCCTTGATTCAGTACTCTGAGGCCTGCTCTGGGTTTGCTGGGCCCGGGTCTTTGCTGGTGGTGCAGCCCACACTGAACTGCACCACTCCTTAGGTTTTTTTAAGTATACTATCACATCATCTCTGGCTTCAGATTTTTAGCTGAGGCAAATTCAGATTGTTAAGACTTTAAGGTGTGTCAACACTTCTGTAATCATTTCCATAACTCTGAGATTCAGTATGGGAACCAAAGGGTTGCAGCATACACTCACTTCTTTCTCTGCCTCTCACCTCTCCATCTAACAAATCTTCTTCCGGGCTGCAGGTTTCCAGTATTCACACCTTCCCCCACCTCCCATCCCCTCTCCCCCATAGTCTCAATGATAAGGGGACCACTGAAGTCCTATTTCCCTAGGTGAGAATAATCTTTATCTGTTCAGCCTCCATAGGTTTCTTCCCAGAACTTTAGGATGAGAGGTGGTAACTCAAGTCAACAAGCATTTATTGAGAATGAGTTGGGCACTGTACTAAGCATCAGGAATACAAACACAAGGAAAAAGAAAGGTAGTCTTCACCCTCAGGGAGATTGTTTTCTAAAGGGAGAAGATAACACATAAAAGGAAGCTGAAAGGGGTAAGGGAAGAGAAAGTACTTTGGCTCAGAGTATAATGGAGAAGCCTGGAGGAGTGCAGCCTGGTAGGAAATGAAGAGATGGCTGGTCTGGGTATTCTTAAATGTGGGACCACAGGGAAGCCTCCACCTTTCAATTAGAGGGAGGGGCTCCAGAGGCAGAGGGTACAGATGAGGTATGAGTTCCTGGGCTAAAGTGATTCATCACTTCATTCATTCAATTCTAGAATCCTAGAATTGGCTTAGGATCATAGATCTTGACCTAAAAGGGACCTTGGCATCCATCTATCCAAATCAATAATGTATTTGTATATCAGGGATAATCTTTAGATATTGTGAAATCCTAAACTGAATGACTCATTCTTCAGATAAGGGGGCTTAGTAATGTAGGATTTAACGCTAGACAGGACCAACCTTTTCATTTTGAAGATGAGGGTCACACAAGTGGCGCAGATAAATTTGAACCCAGGTCCTCTGAATCCAAATCCAGTGTTCTTTCCACTACATGACAATAATAACAACAGCTCATATTTCTATAGCACTATATTAAGTTTATAAAGTGTTTTACATATTTAATGACCTATACAGCTAAGTGGTGCAGTACATAGAGTGCCGAGCCTGAAGTCAGGAAGACTTGTCTTCCCGAGTTCAAATCTGGCATCAGACACTTACTAGCTATGTGACCCTGGGCAAGTCACTTAACCACTTTGCCTCAGTTTGCTCATCTATAAAATGAGCTGGAGAAGCAAATAGCAAACCACTGCAGTATTGTTGTGAAGAAAACCCTAAATGGGGTCACGAAGAGTCAGAAAGAACTAAACCACAACAACAAATGTCCCTTCCAATTTGATTTTAAGATAACTCGATATAATCTAAATTCAAGGAACATTTTCTACATTTCCCTGATCTATTTACTTCCTTGGATTTTGGATAGTTATGACTCAGCACCTTCTCATTTACTAGGTAGACTCTTCCCGAGTTCAAATCTAGCTTCAGACACTTCATTGCTGTGTGAGCCTGGGCAAATCACTTAACCCTGTTTGCCTCAGTTTCCTCATCTGCAAAATGAGCCAGAGAAGGAAATGGCAAACCACTCCAGTATCTTTGCCAAGAAAAATCCAAATGAGGTCCCAGAGTTTGGATGTGACTGAAATGAATGAACAACAACAAAAAGGTTTACTATGAAGAAAAAAAAAACGATCTTACACAGAATAATAAGAAACATCTTCATCAACCAATAAGGAAAGAGTAATAAACACTGCATCAGGTCTACAATATCACCAGTCAAAGGTACCAAGGAAAGGCAATGGGACAGAAAGGAAGATGTAAAAGTACATTTATTAAACTTTTTTAAAAAAATGAAACACACACCAAATAAAATGAACATTTCCATATAAAAAGTGGAACTTAAGAAGCTGGGAATCACTATTATGTACAGCTTGCTCTTCCTTTTAGTTACTGTATTTCACTGCATAATTGTCACAGATTTTATGCCAACTGTTTTTTGCAAAAAAAAAGTAGGGTACAACCATTACGTGAAGCTTTTTTTTTAATTGTTCCAGTATTACTTAAAAACCACTTATTACTAAACTGTCTTTTGCGCAAGATTAGGATGCACAGAATACTCATGAATATATGTGAAAACCAAATACTGACAACGTGAGCACTCCGAGAATTCTAGGCTTGCAGTGAGTGCCAGAGAAATGTGTATCCATATACCACTGGTGAATACATTGCTGGTCTGTTTACCTACTAAGCAGTGTGACAAATAGAACTATATGGTGCAATGATTACTCGATGAAAAGGCATAAATCAATTTGGACTGGAAAAAACACAGTGTGTGATGATTATGCGGTGAAATATGGTACATATCAAATTTAATATGTAAATTTCAAGGCTATGTTGCTTATCAGTGTTTCTAATCATTCTTCTGTTCTTATTTGTACATTTAAAAAGATGCTTAAATGGCACTCATATCTTTTTTTTTTCTGGAGCAACCTTAAAGCTAGAACATTTTTTTTAAGAGCCTGGGCAGAGGATGCAAGCATGGCAGAGAAAAATGACTCTTCTCTGATACAGGCTACCACCAAGAGAGTATTTTAATCTTTTCAAGTTTGTTCTAAATTGTTTGAAACTTTTGCACTGAAGTCTTAAACAGTCCCCTTGCCAGCTTTGTTCAGAAGATTGGCTACTTCTTAGAAAGTAAAAAAAAATTACAACAGAAAATCCTAATTCACGAGATTAAGTTTAATTTGTAAAATAACATGCAAATACCATGTGAGAATATAAAAAAGGAAGTCTGAATTGACATGGTTTGAATGACCACAAATCTTAACATCTCTCTAAACAGATTTCTGTCTCTTAAGGAAGTATTAGAAAGCATGATCTGAGATGCACCACAGGATGACTTGATCCAAAAATCTGTATAGGCAGATACAGGGTTTGGAAAACTGAAATTAAGTGCAGGAAATCTTTGTAAATAGATGATTCAATAGTGACAATGATTATTGCTGAATTGAGAAAAAATAACATGCATTTCCTACCACAGAAATTTATTTTATTTTTGCCTGTGATGTATCTAGCTCAGTCTCAAGACATACAATATAAATGGCTGTAATTAATATACTGCATGTCATTCTAGCTCCCTGCAACCAAACAATCTGTTTTGGTTAAAATATGACAAACAGGTCTCCTGATGTACTAGATTACTACCTAACTATATTAGAAAAAGTTGTGTTTGGATTAAACTTCACACTTAGATATTAGCTATGTCTTTTGGGGAAAAATATCAGGATTTGATGATTTTTAAGGCAAGAAATCTTTAAAATGTTTATTGTTGTGTTATTCCAAATTTATTTATATCATAGCAGATATTTTATTGATAAAATTGGATCATGGGATCATAGATATTGGGCTAGAAGAAATCTCAGAGTCTTTCTAGTATACCCCCTCATTTTTCACATAAGGAAACTGAGGCCCAGGGAAACTTGCCCAAGGTCACATTCAAGAGATTTAGGGAGGGAGGGAAAATGATATAGTGCTATTCCTCCAAAAGAAATTAAGTCATTGTAGTAGGGTGCACAGAATAGTGAAATAAATAAGACTTTTTAGTATTCCAAGCAAGAGTGGAAGTCTGCTACACTATTGTTAGGGAACTAGCAGTTGCATTAAAAGTGAATGTTTGTATTTTAGTCAGGATTTGTTAGTTTAGATAGTCAAATTTATAACCCTGAAGGAAAATTTAAGTTTTTAAAAAAAATTTTTGATATTAAAAAGGCTCTGTATACATGGTAGGGCCTTGTAAATACTCTTTTAACTATGATGCTCTTAATGTTATAAGCATTATTTGAGGGTCAAGCAATGTAAACTATATAAATGTAAAAGCAAATTTTAAAAAATACCCTTGAAAATATATCAGAAAATATATCAGTACCCTCACAAAAGGGAGCAGGTTGGCCATGTAGTAAAAGTGAGAGATAACTGATGGAAAGAACCAATACTGCAATGGCATTCAAAAAGCCCTAGATGAAATGTTCCAGTGGGTTGTGTAGATCCTCTATGATACATTTAAGGAGAACATGAACAAGGATTGTGTAAGATGAGAAGACGTGGATGGGTTGTGATGGCCATTGATAGAGAGCACCAACACTGATGAAATACTGCAGTACTGAAGTATTTTCTGGACTGTAATCTCTAGCACAAACTTTTCAGCCAGGTAAGGTGAAAGGAACAATGGAAACTGTTAGAGCTAATAAAAAAAAAGTCAAAAGGATACTGATTATTAAGCAAATGTAAGAGGAATATGTTTTCCATTTTTCTAGTAAGTCACCTTAGTGTTCTATAGGTTAGCCATCTGTATAGCTTTTATAACTAACCAAGACTTGTATCAGATACGGATCAATTTTTTAGATTTCATTTTCATTACTATAAGAAAAGAGAAAAATTATGCTGATTCTAAGCATTAACATTCTCTCTCATTTAAAAAAAATATAATCACACTACAGAGTGCCTGAAGACAGAATTTTATGGTGTAATTATATAAAACTTATAACAAAATCAATGACATAATATTGTGTATGTCAGCAGCTAGGTGGTACAGTGGATAGAGCTCCAGGCCTAGAGTCAGGAAGACCTAAATTCAAATTTATCCTCAGATACTTACTAGCTGTGTGACCTTGGGCAAGTAACTTCTGTTTACCTTAATTTCCTCATTTGCAAAATGGAGATGATAATAATACCACATACTTCCCATTGACATTTTGAGAATCAAAGCAGATAATAACTATAAAGTACTTAGCACAGTGCCTGGCACATAGTAAATGCTACATAAATGTGAACTATTAATAACTACTGGCTATTATTATATGGTGGAGTGAGACTGTGCCTTTCCATAAGGGAACTCCTCCACCAGTGCTAAGTACTCTAAAACTTAAGAGTCTTAGAGAGTTCTCTGGAGGCACTGGGAGATTCTGTGACTTGCGCAGGGTATGTGGGTATGTCAGTCTGTCAGGAGCAGGGCTTGAATCCGAGGCCTCCTGATTCTGAAGTCTGCTTTCTATCCATTATGTCACTATGCTCTTTGTGTAACTGCCAGAGGAGAAGGCCCTGGAAACTTGGCATACCCAGATTTGGAGGTGGAGGAGACCTGGGAGACAGTTTAGTTTCTGATGTCACTGCCCCCATCCTTTTGCTTTCCACCTCCCTTTGCATGTTCTCTATTCCCATTACAATGTAAACTCTTTGAAGGAAGAGATTACTTTTTTTCTTGTACTTGTATTGCTAGTGTTTGGCACAATGCTAGACACACTTAATAAATTATCTATTTATCTTTAATATAATTTGTAAACATAAGAATTGTTTTCCCTGGTTTTACTGTTAACAATAAGACCTTAACAATGTTTATACGGTGTAATGAAGTTCTGACAAGTAAGCTTCTCTTGCAGATTGTTACTTGGTAATATAGCTATACCATAAAAAGTAAAAACTGTTTAAGATAGAACAGTTATATATCTAATGCTAGTTCTATACATTTCTCTATAGTTTCCTTAAGGAACAACCAAAAACTACCTTTAAATGTTATGAAGAAATTCGGTCAGGGCTTCTTTCTTGCCTATTCCATTACTGTACTGTATAATAAAAGTAAATAATATCACTTCATCTCTAACATTCACCTTTCCAAAGACCTTTAAGAAAAAATACTCTGCAGCTGGAATTTTGTTTGACAAGCAAGTCATGCACACTGAATAACCCAGCATTCCTACCTACCAGCTAAACACCTTTAATGTATTAATTTCTCCCTAAATAAAAATAAATTCTGAATATTTAGATCTTAAGAGCTGCATAAGTCAAAACTAAAAGTCTGCAGTAAAACGTTAACAAAGAATCACTCAATCATTTTTCATTACTCTTTTCAAGACTTTACTGAACTTTAATATAGGAACACAACATGGTTGAATGTTTATATAAATCTTGTGAAAACAGAATGATAAGGGCAAAATCAATAGTATGACGATGTAACAAGAGAGCTCATAAATAAGAACAGGACTGGCACAAACAGTACAGATGGCACTAGGGAGGATTTCTTTGCTGGCCACCCTCCCCAAATCCTAAAGTTAAGTCTTCAACCAGTGCTCCCTCAGGGTCAGGCCCTGACTCAGCACTCCCTCAGAGGCAGTGCAAGAGTTTTAACTGCTTTGCATTTAACTCTACCCATATGTTAAATAGAAAGGGTCCAAATTGTTAGATACCTCTCAGCAATCTTGGAGAATTTTATGAGACAGAGAGCCAGAGTTCTGCAGTGTGTAAATGATTCCCTGTGTGGAAATCATGTACAATAATTCTAACAATTAATGAAGGACCATGAAGACATCAGAATGGTTATTTTCCATGGTCCAAAAGGCTAATTAGCATGCCCTAAGGTGTTTACATTATACTCTCAGAATAATTTATTCACTTGGTAAGAGCTCCTCTCATCGTTTGGAGATCTTTAAGATCAACAGGAAAGAAATTTGCTATGTAAATTTACTCTTTTTCTGCCTAATTCTAAGACCCAAACAGTGAGAGGAAAAGGAAATAATCATAGTCTCATAGACCTTAGAGATGATCTAGTCCAACCACCTCATTTCACAGATGAGAAAATTAAAGCCTAAAAGATGCTACAGGTTGTAAGAAGCAGATAAAATATTCGGATCAAAATCCTATGATTCCAAACCAAACACTCTTTCCACTAACAGCACATAGGAGGACAATCTAATAAGACAATATTACCATTGGCTAAGGAGGAAGGTAATTAACTAAATCCAGACCTATTACAAATAGCCTGGGTCATGACCTATATATTTTATGGAATTAAGTCCAGGGATTCTAAATTTATTCATATTACCATCATTCTAGGTTTGCCCAGGGCAAGGACAGGATACTGCTCTATTAAGAAATGATACAGATTTGCTGATGCTTTCAGCCTACATAGGAATGTAACCTATCATTCAGCTTATATAATTACAAAAAAAATAAAGACAACAATGAACATTTAAATTTAGATTATGAAAGTCAGAGACTCTTTAAATAGTCTGCACAGGATGGTCATGCTCTCATAACTTAAAATGGATAAAATTGATTTTTTACACTAGATTAACCACACAGAATTAATCATATAAAATATTTCCCTGAAAGTCTTGGCACAAGAATAGGCCAATGTGTTCTGGTGTGGATTTTTTTTTTCTTTGCCCAAAGTAAATTTAGAAGGGAAAAAAGAAAAACCTTTAGAAAGTAATCAGAAATTTCAAAATCAATAGATTCAAATGGTTTTAGGACAGTAAATACATAGATCTACCAAAAGCAGCAGGAAATTGATGACTAATCTCTTTGGCATCTGTTAATTTGAAAAACCTTAAGAACTACTTTAAATAATCCAGAGCCTTTGCAGCTTCAAACTATATTGCAACAATGCAACAGTACCTCTGGTATATTGTTACTCGAAGAGTACCACAAATCATTTTCTGAGCTTACAAAAGCTGGACAGAAAGCTGTGTGTCAGGAGTTGATAAAAGACAACATTTTAATTGAGTGTAGAGGATTCCATATGTTGTCAGTTCTTTTATTTGAACCTGGGCTCAGCAGAAGTGACTGATCTTTGCCATTAAGAATCTAAGCTGCATGCAAAAACAGGAGTTAAAAAGCCTCATAGTAACTAGCCAGGCTACAGAAAAGTCACTTCATGGGGTCAATGGGGGACTCATTTATCCATCATTGAATTAGATGTAAAAAGCTACATCATTAATCTGGCCTTAATGGGGAGAATGTAGAATGTACCCTCTTTGATGCTCAACTTAGAAGCCATCATGATTTATGAGACTTGTATGTTTAAATTTGATTCTAGTTTTCATAATTTTCCATTAGAGGGGAAGGAAGGAAATACATTTTATTTACAATAGGCCACCACAGCTTCATTACTGAAATTTGGGGCACAAATATTTTCATGAGGTGAGTTAACACCACAAAATATATTGGAAGTTAATTTAACATTCATATGGACAACTTTTATAATGGTAACCTTTAGAGTAGTCTTATTTATTACAACTATATTATTTGTTTTCCTTTTTATCAAAGTACGTAGAAAATGGTATTCAAACTTCATCCAGATGAGGTAATAGTCTGTCATAATGAGTAATGACTAAGTCCTAAAAAATGCTTTGGATAAGTTTTATCCTAACAATAAAACATATGAATCTACCAATGATTCAAGTTGTTTGAGGTACTTGTCTGATATGTATAAAGCCAGTTTGCTGAACTTAATATAGTTCTGGACTCATGTTGGTGAAGGGCCTCAAGTTTAAACCATATAAGAATCAGGATGTTTTACCTAAAAAAGGCAAAAGCAAGATTTAGAAGAAACACAGTAGATCTTCAAGTATTTGAAGGGCAGTCATGTGGATAAGGGATTAAATTTGTTATTGTTTTACCCTAGGGCAGAACTAGGAGTAAGTGGAAGATACAAAAAGGTGAATTTAAGTTTGATTTAAATATCAACTAGAGCAGAGGTTCTTAACCTAGGGTCTGCAAATTTAGTTAAAAAAAGTTTTGATAACTTTATTTCAATATCATTGTTATTCTTTGCAATACGTGTATTTTGTTCTATGCCTTTAAACACACTATTCTGAAAAGGGTCCACTGGCTTCACCAGACTATCAAAGGGATCTGTGAGGAGGGGGAGAAAAAGGATTAAGGACCCTGAATGAGAGTTCTCCAAAAATGTGGGTGGATTGCTCTAAGAAAATGGGTTTGATTTATTTCTCTTCTTTCGAAGCCTTCAAGCAAAGCCTAGATATCCATTTATCTGGTACACTGTAAAAAGAATTTTTTTTTTCAGGCACGAATTGGATCAAGGGGCCTCTGAGGACCCTTCCAACTTCCAAATTCTATTGACAAACCAGATATTTCTGGGACATGTCAATCCTGTTTCATGGTAAATGAATGAATAAAGCATTTATTAAGTACTCTCTGTTCTCAAGAAGCACACATTCTAATAAGATAGACAGCTCACATAGAAAGTTTTAGAAGGAGGTCAGATGGAAAGGTTTCATGGTCCTGAGGGTGCAGTGGAAAAGCAGATGATAATAATACCTTTCTTTAACATTATTTCCTCCGATAAAATTATATCAGTTTCTCACATTGAACCATTTGGCTTTGGTGACAAGAATTTTCTTGTTTTGTTTTTCAGTAGATGTGGTTTACAACATTGGGAGGAGCCGCTGCTAGGCTGAATCTCCACAGGGATTCCTCCAGGATGATGGCTAAAGACACATTGCCACTACAAAGGTTCTTGGGTCCAGAGTCCTGGGCTGTTTCTATCAGTCTGAGGAAAGGTGATGGTCAAGCTGGTGGTCACAGTTTGACCTGCCTGGTACCCCCTGCCCTCTGTCTCTCCCTCATGATACCTTGCTGCCTCAGCCAGGCTGGCTTGCCTGTCCTGTATATGACAGTGGTTGCTGGGGGTGACTGGCTTTTCCTCCACAGTAGCTGCCTCCTCAGATGATGACAGTGAGGGCTAAGGCTGGAAGCAGAACCAGTGGTCTGGAGGTTGCTGCCACTCCCAGGGCTCTTATGCCTATCTACCTGCAGGTGACAATTGGTCAGCAGTTGTTGCTGATGGTGTGAGGAAGCAAGGCCCCTTTCCACAATAATTTCTCCCCTCAATGACTGCTTCAGGGACTGGATTGGAAGCAGCACTGGTGGTCTGAGGGTCATGGCTATTCCCAAGGCTCTTGGATTCAGGATCCTAAGCTGTCTCCATTAAGGTCCAAGGGGAGTTGATAATCATGGCAGTGGTGGAGGTGATTTGACTTGCCTGGCAATATGTCTAAAGGGATCTTCATCAAGTCCAAAATCCCTCTTTTAATAGATCAGGAAACTGAGGACTAAAGAGATCAACTGACTTGCCCCAGGTCCCATAGCTAGTAAATGGTACAGCTGGAACCCTAAGTCTAGTGCTATTTACGCTATATATTTTACATAACATATTTTTTGCTTTTACCTCTTAAATTTCTATACAAATTCAGATTTTCACCAATATTAGCTACAGAAGTTGACCCTTTGGGTAGTATCTGAATATACTTTTTCAGCCTTAATTCACACTTATCTCTCTCCCCACATACTTCTATATTCCAGTGAAACAAGCCTATTCACCATAACTTTATGCATCCTCTACTTTCTGTCTGTGCAGGTCCTTATATACAATGGCCTTTATACCTCTGATACCCTTTTCCTCTCTTTTCTTCCTCTTGATGATGCCCACCTCTCCCCATCAGCATTGATTTCCTCTGAGAAGCCTTCCTCAATCCCATTTGTCAGAAATAATCATCTAATCCTCAAACCTCACCTTGTATTCCTTTGTACTTACCTAGTTCTGTTTTGTACCTTATTTATCTTTTTATAGTATTGTCAAATCTACTAGTAATAGCACGTACTTAATAAATGTTTACAAAATGAACTGACTTGTCCTTCCATTGAAATAGTTGACTAAATAGGAAATACAGAGGGAAGGCACTAGAATTGAGAGTTACAGTTTGGACATATTGAGTGTAAGATATCTACTGTACATGCAATTCAAGGTATCTGAAGGGCATATGGAGATGTAAGATCAGAGGTCAGCAGAGAGGTTATGGTGGGATAGGTTTCTTTGAGAATCATCAACATAGAGATGACAATTAAAATGGGAGCTGATAAGATTACCAAGTAACAAAGCATAGAGGAAGAAAACAAGAGAGCCCACAACAGAACCCTGAGAGACACCTAAGGTTTGAGGGTATGATCTAAAGGAGGATCCAGTAAAGGAGACAGACAGTACATCTATGCCACATTGTCAAGGGAGGAAAGATTGGTATCCATGATTATATTTTGGTATACAAGGAGTATGTACAAGGCAGCTAGTTAGCACAGTGGAAAGAGTGCTGGGTCTGGAGTCAAGAAAACCTGAGTTCAAATTTGGCCTCAGACATTTATTAGCTGTGTGACTATGGGCAAGTCAATTAACTGGTCTGCCTCAGTTTCCTCATCTATGAAATGAGCTGGAGAAGGAAATGGCAATGCACTCCAGCATCTCTGCCAAGAAAAACACAAATGGGATCATTAAGAATTGGACATGACTGACATAGGTGAACAACAAAAAGGAGCATGCATTTGTAGAATCTGAAATGAATGACTAGTAACAATGTTATTAATAACTTTTCACAAGCCATAATGAAATTCTGCTACGCTTTTCCTGAAGCTTGACATTTAGTAATAATGCAACTCTATAAAGTTTAAACTACTGAAGAGATAAAAATGATTAGACATTAGTTCTATTCATCTCTTTGTAGTTCCCTTGAGTTAGAACTAGTAACTGACGAAAAATGTTCTGAAGGATTAAAATAGTGCTACCTATCGAACTATCTACCTACCTATCACTTGCTCAAGGTCATACACAGAGAGCCAAGATTTTAGTCCAGGTGCTCTGATTCCAAGTCCAGTGCTTGTTTCAATGCATGGCTCTTGTGAACAACTCTAACATATTATATAAACCTGATAATATTAAAAACAAAAAGAAAACCAAAAAAAAAACCCAAACTTTGTTATTTTTTAAGCATATTACACTTAGACATTATGAATCAAAAGACTATTTACTAAACATGCCTATCTGCAAAGCTCATGCCATTATGGTAGTTACATAAAACACACTGGCAGTTATTTAAGTATCAGTTTAACTTAGCGCACTTAGACAACAGTTTTCTTCCTTCAATTGCTGTACAATATACTAAGCACAAACTGGCTTTTGTTCTCCCCCAGAAAACAGAAGTATGTGGACAAGATGACTTAAAACTATGTATTCCTGGAATTCTGTTATCTTTTAGAAGAAATGAAAAATGATTTGCATAATCTAAAAACTGACCAGATGTTTCATAAAATAGTCCAATTTATCCAATTTTAGACAAAAGGAATGGAAAAATCACAATGGCACAGGAAATAATGCTCTTGAAAATTTTCCAAAAAGGCAAGAATCATGGCTTAGAGTTTAAAATTTGTATAAAGGGCAAACATAGCTAGCCAAATTTCTCAAGGCAGATGAATGGGTGAAGAAAGGCAAGGTAGAGGCAAAAGTAGAGGAAAGCATAAAAAGGAGGAGAAGAAAGGTTAGAGGCAGTAAAGATGGGTGACAGTAACAGTAAGGAGATAGAGAGTAAGTTTTAACAGTCAATGGAATGCTGTGATAATTTAATAAATCCACCAGACAGAACAGTATAAGGCCATTTTATAAACTAATTTAGCCATGAAAGAGTTTAAAGCTTGAAATATATTGACAAAACCCATATGAGGTAGTCTGAAGGGTTTAGGGGTATGGAATAATATTCTGAAAACAAAGGGACAGTTTGAATAAAAATTAAAATAAATTAAAATAATTTAATGATGAAAAGTTACTATATTTTAGAAAACATTTTCACTATCAGTCCGAATAGTGCTATGCTGTTTTGCCTCAGAAAGATGTCAACCTCTGTTTGGCACTGCCAGCTGAATGATGGCTCAGGCCACACTATCCTCATGCTACTCTTTCTTTCTTTCTTTCTTTCTTTCTTTCTTTCTTTCTTTCTTTCTTTCTTTCTTTCTTTCTTTCCTTCTTTCTTCCTTCCTTCCTTTCTTCCTTCCTTTCTTTCTTCCTTTCTTTCTTTCCTTCCTTCCTTCCTTTCTATTAGGACAAGACTCTTTTGATCTAAGATTGATTTGTCCCTTAAAAAATGACATTTCTAGACTTTCAGTTAAGTTGGTGACATTTCAGGACCTAGAAGAGGTCACACTCTCCTAAAAAATTCCAGTAAATCTCTACAAATGCACCAGAAACAACAATGATAAAGAAAACCAAAGGAAAACAGTTCTATGTTCTTCTCTAGTTCAGGATTGCATAGGAGCACCGTTAGTAACCTGTGAAGGGCTCAGAGTGGAGATAAGCCAATGAAGGTAGAGAAGACACAGTATTACAAAAAAACCCAGACTTCTGGTAGGAGACAGGGCCAGAGTACCACCTAGCAGAAGGCCCAGGCAGTCCCAAATGAACCACAACCAGAGACAGGGCAAGCTGAAGGGCCCAGGCAATACAATGTTCAGTCACATTAGAAGAATGAGCCAGACAAGTACCCAGAGCAGGGTCCAGGCAGCTGCCAGACCTACAGTCAAAGAGCGACGTAAGACAGGGCCAGATCCCAATGCTCAGCTCAGAATCCAGGCATCTCATTCCTGAGAAACAGCAGGAGAAACTACCAAGGCAGCCTTTGGGAAACAAAGCATGTGAAGTTTTGCAGGTAGCCTCCTAGAGAGTAACAAGCAATATTTGATTTGAGCCTGTCAGGATCACAGCAAGGGGTGGAACTAACTCTGTGCAAGGAAGAGACAAACAAGGGGACAAGGGAAAAATCTAAGTTGATCTACCAGGATACTGAGCTAAAATCCAGTAATTCCTACAGAAGGTGGAGTCTAGTCATAGTTGCCAGAACCAAGAGTACCCATATCACCCAAAATTATGAGAAAAAACACACAAAGCTCTAATCTAGAAACTAAGACTGGAGATATGAGTAAACAGAAGAAAATGCTATTCTTCATTTTTTTCAGATTAAAGAAATATTATGGACTAAAAGAAATCCAAGATGTAGACCCAGAAAAAGGGAGTAACTTCATAGGTCTAAGTACAATTTCAGATAAAGGAATGGGCTGGCCACAAAGACAATAAGGATACTTGAAAGAAATGAAATAATAAATTTTTAAAAATGTAATATAATATTAAATGAAATGAGAGGAAAGGAAGAAAGAATGGGAAGGAAAATTAATAGATCAGAATAAAAAGCAATAAATGTTGCCTAAGAATTTAAGTCCTTGAAGATTAGAATGAGCCGAACACAAATAAATTACTCCATGAGGTAAGAAATATTAAAAGAAAATCATAAGACTGAAAAAAAAACAGGAGAAAATATAAGGTATATGCTACCAAAACAACAAACCAGGAAAATACATGGAGAGAGAATGTAAGAATTATCAGACTACCTGAATATTATGAATAAAAAAGCCTGAATGAAAATTACAGATTTATAAGAATCAGAGAAGGAGAAAATAGAAATAATTTATCAGTCACCTTGTAAAAGAAACTCCAAAATAAAAACTCTTAGTAATGTCATAGTCAAAATCCAGAGCACTGAGGTCAAAGAAAAAGTCCTGAACACAGCCAGTAATAGAGTAGAAGAACCACAGTTCAAATCACGTAAAACTTTGCAGCTACCACTATAAAAAATGAAATCTGGAATACACTATTCCAAAAGGCAAATGATAAAGGCATACAATAAAAAATAACTTACCCTAAAAAACTAAGTATAATCCTACAAAAGAAAAATGCACCTTTAATAGAATAGTACTTTCACATATACCTGATGAAAAGACCAGAGTTGAGTAGAAACTATGAAATGCAAACAGAAATCAAGAGAAAAATAAAACATTTGAGCATTTGAAAGGGGATCTAGAGGGGTCATCAGTGGAGATAAAGAAGAAAAAACAGGGCCTGAGGTAATTTTATTCAGTTCTTAAAATACTGAAAAGAAAGAGAAAAGGGAATATCTTAGGAAAGAAAGGGAAAAAAAGGGAAGAGAACTTCTTGTCTCACATAAGAGGAATGCAAGACATAAAGAAAATAGTCCTCATATAAACCTCACTCTTTGCTCCCCACTGCCACTTCCAGGCTTTCTCTCTACTATGTTCATTAAGTAATCTCTCCTTTGAGATTCACTCAATCTATATTCACCACCCTATCAAGAGTCTGGAGACTGTTATCCACTCTAGATGTTCTCTTTCCTTTCTCAATTTCAATGCCTGGTTTACAGTTTTTCTCTCCTCTTCAACTCATGCCCTCACACTAGGGCATTTCAATATATTGCTATTCCTTCAAACACTCTAACTTCCTAGTTCCTTAACTTACTTATTTCTTATGAGACAGAGATGAAGGAAATAGTAGTAGAAGGCATCTGAGTGTTGTGAGAAAGAGGGGAGAAAAGAGGGAGTTCTTTCTAATGGGCTCAATTTTTTAAATAAAATATTAGGCATAGTTATCAGCTGAGAGGATGGAAAGGAGGAGACATGGGACATTTTAGAAGGAATAAAAAAAGTCTGTAAAAGCTGCTGTAGTGAGTCGGATAGTGAATCTATGAGGGGAGTGTAAAAGGATTGCCTTGTAGTGAAGGCTCTGTTAAGATTATGTAACATAAATTTATGGTGGACACAGTGGATTTTGTGATTTCTCCAGCTTTGTTCAGCAGCATGTAAAAAAGGACAAAGGACGCAACAGGAGTAATTCAAAGCTGAGGCTTTGCATGGCAAGATCTTTGGCAGAATAAGGAGGCAAGGGATTTGAGAGGGGCACAGTGTAGAACTACTGGTTTACCAAGGAATCAAGATGGAGAAGGGAAGAGAGTAGCTAGTGCCAGGGTGACGGCCTGACAAAGAACTGAGGGTGAAGGGATTGGATGTCATGATGAGGATGAAGAACACTTAGGGATTGAAAGGCAGAGGAAGA
Organism: Vombatus ursinus; assembly: GCF_900497805.2. Taxonomy (NCBI): domain Eukaryota; kingdom Metazoa; phylum Chordata; class Mammalia; order Diprotodontia; family Vombatidae; genus Vombatus; species Vombatus ursinus. Next base: position 4,099,415 of record NW_020948739.1, read on the forward strand.
AGCAGAATGACAATATACTTGGATCAATTAATGGAATTTCAGGGTTCATGAATATGGGAGTAGAATATTTGTGGGTGGCAAGATCAAGGGTCTGAACGTTTCTATGTAGCTGAGATGGGATTGAGATTCATTATTCCCACTAATCAGGAAGCAGTTGTATTACTTAGCTTGGTGATCACATCAGCTCCCATAGAATAAATTCTCACCTCTATGCTGATGATTCTCAGATCTACTTACGAAGTCCTAACCTCTCTCCAGACTTTCAGTTTCACATCTCTAACTGCCTACTGGACATCTCAAACCGGATTTCTTATAAATATCTGAAACAAAATATATCTAAAACTGAACTTATTATCTTTGACTCCAAGTGCTTCCTTCTTCCTAACTTTCTGTTCAAGGTACCATTCACTATTCTCCCAATTTAATATACTGTGATCCAGTGACACTGGCATCCTTATGCAAAATTCTCCATCTTCTAATTTCATGCAAGAATCACCTGGCTGTCCCCTGTGCTTAGAAGTCTCTTCCTTTATATCTATCTCTTGGTTTTTCTGTCTCCAAGTCCTAGCTAAAAATTGTACCTTTATAAGAAGCCTCTCTTAATCCCCCTTACTTACTGCCCTTCCTTTGTTGATTATCTCCAATTAATATTATATATATCTTATTTGTATATAGCTATTTGCATGTTGTTTCAACCAGTAGACTGTGAGCTTCTTGAGAACAGGGTTTCTGTTTTTGTTTTGTTGTTTTTTGCCTTTTTTTGAATGCCGAGTGCTTAGTATAGTGCCTTGCACACAGAAGGAACTTAATTAAATGCTTGTTCACTTGACTGTCATCTGAACCAGACACAGGAAAATACATAGGGCAGGCAGGGGGGACAGGCTTTAAGCAGGAGGGGAGGATCATTGAAGTATTAGTCATAAGTGAAACTAACTCTAGTAGAGCATGAAGGGAGGATTAAAATGAAAGAAACCATAAAAACATGCTATTGGGGGTAAAGCAAGGAGAAATTTAGAAAAGAGGAAACAGAGGGCAAAAGAGTGCTTTAATTATAGATTACTAGTCTTAAGTACATTCCTTTTATCTTCTTTTTTGTAAAAAGGGCAAAAGGGGGCAAAGATATGGGAAAATATTAGAGAATAGGATGGAGAAACATCCATATTAGTAAGCACAATTGGAAGGTTAATGTGAACAATTCACATATAAAATGAGATATGATACTAGAATTGATTAGAAAGAATAATATGTTTACAAAAAAACACAAGTGAAACTGAAAAATTCACATAGAGTTAAAATAAAAGGATGAAGCAAAATATATTATCCTTTAGGTGAACTCAAAAAAGCAATGTTAACAATCATGATCTGAAACATCCTCAATTAAAAGGAGAAACAGGGAAATTACATTATAGTTAAAGTTATCACAGATAATTAATGAATAACAATACATGCAATATATGCACTGAATGGGCACAATATCTAAATATTTAAAGGAAAAGTTAATTAATTTACAGGAATAAGTAGACAATAAATTGCGATAAATGAGAATATCAATGTACCCTTTTTCAGCCTTAAATCTAATCAAAATATAATTGAGAAGTTAAGGACCTGAATAGAACTTTAGAAAAGTTAGGTAGTACATATCTTTAAAAATTACAATGGGAACATAAAGGAAGATATCTATTTTTTAGTTAGGAATAGAATTTTTATAAAAACTGATCATGTGTCAGAGCATTAAAAAGCTCACAAGCAAATGTGGAAAAGCAGAAATATTAAACACGCCCTTTACTGACAACAATGTAGTAACATTATAATAAAAAATATTTAATAATATTTAATAAAAGGATTAAAATTAATTAAAGACTAATTTAATCCTAAAGAATTGGTGGGTTAAAGAACAAATTATTGAAACAATAGAAAATTTCATCAAAGAAAATAACAACATAGCAAAACTTTTGCAATGCAGTTGATGTAATCCTGAGGGGAAAATTTATATCTAATGTTAGCCTTTTCATCAACAAAAGAGAAAGAGAGCAGATAAATTATTTAGACACACAACCAAGAAAAAAAAAACAGAAGAGAAGGGAACGTAAAAAACTCTAACTAAATACTAATTTAGAAATTTTTATAATCACAGAAGAAATTGAGGCAAAAAACATATGTCAAGAAGAAACAAAACTATTGTTTTTACAGAAGATATGATGGTCAAGCCTTAGAACTCCAAAATATTAACCAACAATTAATTGAAATAATAATTTCAGCAAAGTTGAAAGATATGAAACAAATACCTAAATGATCTGTATTCCTTTATATTATCAACAAAACCAAGCAAGAAGAGAAAGAGCTCCTCCATTCAAAATAATTATAAAACATATTAAATATATGAGAGTCTACCTACTAATACATACACAGGACCTCCATAAACATAACTACAAAATGTTTTTTTATGCAAAAATAAATAATTGTAAATAATTGGAGAAATATTATTTCCTCATGGTTAGGCTGTGCCAATATAATAAAAATGGCAACACTCCCTAAATTATTTGGTCAGTGTCATACCAATCATACAATAAAAAGAAGTACTTTATAGAGCAAGGAAAATAAATTTGCTCATCTGGAACAATAAAAGATCAAGAATCTCGAGGGAAATAATGAAAAAAAGTGGGGAGGTAGGGAATATAGTAGCAGTATCTCAAATTATGCTATAAAGACTAGTAATCATCAAAATTATTTGGCACTGGTCAAGAAATAGAAAAGTTGGTCAGTAAAACGGTTTAGATATATAGCATACAGAAGCCAATGAACACAACAGCAGTATTTGATAAATCCAAAGATGGCAGCTACTAAGGTAAAAACTCACTATTTGACAAAATCTTTTAAGAAAAGTAGAAAATCTGGCAGAGATCAGGTTTAGACCAACACCTTACCATATACCAAGATAAGCCCCAAGCATGGATAACATGACTTTGATGTAAAAGCAAGAGGGGATAATGATAGTGTTGCCAGTAGAAAAAAAAGAAGAGAAGTGAGTAGGTAATCGAAGCATTTTTAAAAATGCCTGTAAGTATAAGGAAGGCCAAAAGGAACCACAGAGAAGCTGGACAACTTTGAAAATTATCAGGTGAATTCATTATATTTTAAAAGAAAAACATGTTGTGCACATTAAAGCTTTACAATTCATATATAATTCTCTTTTTATGTTCTACTTTTTATATGGAAATGCTAATTTTATTTGATATTTTAAGTTCAGAATAAAAACAAAATAACAGAAGAAAAAATTACCTCCACTAATCTTCAGTCTAGCAGATCTTGGCATGCAGAAAGTATGTCCCTCATCTTGGAATGCCAAGGCCATTATTCTCAAAGCTCCAGCTGAAGCCAAAAGCCATTTTTGTGCTCTGCTTTTATTTGCACTATTGTTATACCCTAACTCTACCTAACCTTTGCCCCAGACTCAAGAAAGAGTCTTTTTCTTGACCTCAGGAAATTATAACTAGAACTGACATTTTCTCATGGAAATCTTATTAATGTTCCAAGGAAAACCTATAAATCTGAACAAACACAAGAAGTAGGGGGAAAAAAGACAAACAGAAACATTTTAATCATAAAACAATACTGGATTAACATTTATTGTTAAAATGTTGTTTATAGCAAATTACTATCACTACTATTAAATATAATGCATCATTTTTTTTTGAAAAATAAAAGGGGAAACAGTAACAATTACCCAGATAATTACCTGGATAGTTCAGGCACAAGTGTGTTTTGTGTCTGAATTGAGAGTTCATGCTAGTGCCTTCCCTCTATTGATTATTTTCAATTTATCCTGCATATGTCTTGTTTGCACATAGTGGTTTTAATCTTGAGTCCCCCATTAGACTGGGAAGCTTCTTGAGCAGAGACGTTTGTCTTTCTTCGTAGCACTTAACATAGAGCTACATATGTGGCACATAGTAAGCACTTAACAAATACTGACTGAATGACTGACTTTTTTTTTTAGCTTGAAAACCTTAGTTCTCTATTTTATTAGTTATTATTAAAAATTAATATCATACTTAGAACATAGACATCTACTGAGGAAAAAGACAATGAGACAAAAAAAGACACAAGGAGAGAGGCAGAGAGAAAATGGAACACAGGGAGATGAAGAAAGAGATGGAGAGAAACAAAGAGAAATTTTAGGTAACATCATGGGAAATGATACTTGAAAAGCAGTCATATCAAATTTAGATTCCCAGTGTGATACAATGTCAAGGCAGCAATTCTAAATACAAGGTATAATGAATTCCAAGTGGCTGTTTTGTAAATTTCAGTAGGTGGAGCACAGTGGGGTTGCCTACTGTCAATGTCGATGCTGCTTGAACAATTTTTTATTTAACTTCAAGCAACAAAAGCAATGTCAAATAGGAAAACTTTTGTTTAGAAGCATTTGTCTAATTCAGATAGGAGCCAAAGTCTCCTCTACAGAAATGAGATACAGGAAAGCACAATCTTCTATCACTCTTTCAATTTGCTCAAGCTAAATGAAAACTTCCTTTCCACTGACAACCTCCAAGTTTTCCCCAGTGACTTGTACTCCTTCACAATGAAAGTTTCTCCTCCTACATGGACCAAAAAGGAGAAATCAACAACTTCTTCACAACTCAATATGATGCTACCTGATGATTTTTCTTTTACCATCACTCAGTCTCTCATCCAATAAGGTCCATAACATCTATTTACACATATACCTTCAAAATAATTTAGTGACTTTTAGGCCACTGTCATATCTTTTTCTTCAATGACTTAAACATCTGGCTTACAATTTTGCTCCCCATCCTATCTCTTGATATTAGCCTCAGCAACTTCAGTATCCATATTGATTAATTTTCCAATACAATTGTCTCATTGGTCATTGCCCTCCTAACTCCAGTGGTTTCCATCTTGATACCACTTTAGCCACTTAACCAAGTCATTACAATTATGACATCACCTCACTTGGAACTGTTCTCCATCCAATATCTTGAGCTTTGAAATTCCACTCTCTATTCCACAATCATTTGCCACTTGATGGAGACAGAGTATTTTCTCCAATACTTCAATTAGATCACAGATCTTTCAAGGTAGAGATTCCCTCCAACGAAGCAAATCAGAACTCATCCACATTGCTGATCCTGTGTGACTCTTGTTGGTGTTCTCTTCTAATCTTCCATGAAGGATCAAAACAATATGCTAGGGAATCCTCCTATAGATGTCTTGATTTTACACGAATATCAATGGAATACCCAGGCTAACAGTTATCCCTTGAGTTTTACGTGTGACTTATTTTGGAGCTGGAAGACTGCAAGACTTTAATCCTCACTCTGGTACTTCTTAGCTGCTTGGCTAAGTCACTTAACCTTGCTGTGTCTGGAAGGACTACATAAATGGGAGTTATTTTTACTGAGGGAGATCCTTTATTGATAAACTCAAGTGGCTCCCTATTGCCTGCAGGTGCAAATACAAAATGCTCTGGTGTGGCATTGAAAGCCCTTCATAACTTAGCCACTTCCTACCTTTCCAGTATTCTTATACCTTACTTCCCAACATGTACTCTTCGATCCAGTGACACTGGCCTCCTGGCTGTTCTACAAACAAGACGCTTCAACTCTAAGCTCTGGGAATTTTCTCTGGTTGTCCCCTGGGCCTAGAATGATCTTCCTCAACTCTGTCTAATAACTTCCCTGGGTCTACTAACTTCTCTTGCTTCCTTTAAGTCCCAACTAAAATGCTGTCTTTTACAGGATGCCTTTCCCAATTCCTCTTACTTCCAGTGACTTCCCTTTCTCAATTATTTCCTATTTAACCTGTATATGTCTTGTTTGTATATATTTGCTTGCATGTTATCTCCCCCATTACACTGAAAGCTCTTTGAAGGTAGGGACTATTTTTCTTTTTTTGCTCCTTTTTGATTTTTAGCTCTTAGCACAATTCTTGGAATGCAAAGTAGGAGTGTAATAAATATTTATTGATTTGACTGATCTAAAATCCTTTTATTCATCTCTTGTAAATTCACTGCCATGTTTTTCCTAGACTGTCATTCTAAGCATTTTCCACTATTCTCAGGCCCTCGAGATCCACCTCAGCTCCATATCTCATTTTTATTGAAATCATCATTGGATAACTTCATCTATATCTATTGAGATAAATAACAATGATGACCTCATATTTTTGTAGCATTATATAAAATGTTTTGCAAAACACTTTGTGTGTGTGTGTATACACACATACACACACACCACACACACACACACACACACACACACACACACACATATATATACATATATAAAATCATTTGGTCCTTACCAATGGGTACTTTTATTATCCCCATTTTATAGATGAGGAAACAGTCTGAAAGATGTTAAGTGACTTGTGCAGGGGCACACAGCTAATAAGGATATGAGGTAGTATTCGAACTCAAGCCTTCCTGACCCCATGTCCAGCAATAAGTCTATTGCTCCATCCAATTGCCATGTGGACAGTCATTGAATATGCATTTCTTCAGTTTATAATAAAAGTTTTACCATCAACTTTTTCCTGTAAATCGATTACTTCTTCCTTTAAATATTTATATGCTATGTCATTCAGGGCACATATATTAAACACTGATGACATACTGTGCCAAGTGCTGGGGATACAAAGAAAGGCAAAAATAGTCCTTGCCCTCAAGGAGTTTCATCAAAACTGTACAAAGGAGAGGTGAATAAACACACAATTACAAAAAGTATAACGGAGAAATACTTTAAACTAAAATAGGAAAATTAAGTGGAGATGAGAAGGAGGGGCTTAAGAGGGAGGGTAAATTCAGAGACAGATTAGCCATAAGCAAAACAAACTCCACATTGAGGGGGAAAAGCATTCAAGAAGGTAATAAAAGGAAAGTGAGAATGAGTAAGAATTTGTGATGGGGGAATCAGTGAGGATAAGAGAGAAGGGATAGCAGAACAGAAACAGATTTAGAAAATATAGATCATAAGTATTAAGCACACTCATCTCTTAAGACACTATCATAAAGAAGGCAAAGAGAGGATAAAGTATAAAAAGATAAGATGGAGGAAATATACAATTAGTAATTATGCCTTTCTTCTGAGATTACCTCCAATTTATAGTGTATGTGTCTTACTTTTACACTGTCTCCCCCATTAGAATGTAAGTTCCTTGAGGGGAGGGGTTGTTTTTGCCCTTTTTTTTTTAATGCCAGTACTTAGCATGGCCCCTGGAAAATAGTAAATGTTTAATAAGGCTTGTTGATTTGAGCCATAAAATAAAGAAGGATAGCAGAATGGATTAGAAAGAAGCATGTAACAATATGCTAGTTACCAGAAACATACTTGAAACTGAAATATTCATACAGAGTTAAGGCAAAGGATTGGATCAAATTCTTATTTCCTTTCTGGTGAACTAAAAAAAAGCAAGGGTAGCAAACATGATCTCAGGCAAGGCAAAAATAGAAATAGGCTTGATTAAAAGAGATAAACATGGCACTATAGATAACAAACCAATAACAGTACTTAACATATACTCACTAAATGGAATTTAAAAATATTCTATGTAATATGTTCAGAACATAATCCTATTGGTAAATTTTATTTAACTTTTAGCATATCTTTCAGGAATTTAGCATTCCTCTACCTGTGTTAAACTGGTATTTGTGTAAATTGTGAAGAAACGGTTATAAGCTGAAAATTACAGAAATTGTGAAGAAATGTTATAAGCTGAAAAACATTATATTGATACAGACCAATGATTACAACTGACATATCAAAAATGCTACAGAAAAGCTAGGTAGTTGACATTTATTCAGCAGATAACCTATGCGGACAGTCTTTGGTAGAATATATTGGGAGTATTTTTTTTAACTGAGCCTTGAAGTCCTCCTTTTTAATTTTTTCCTTTTTTATTATATATATATTTTAAAATTTTAATTAATTTATTTTGAATTATTAGCAATCACTTCCATAAGCTTTTGAGTTTTAAATTTTTCTTCCCCTCCCTCCCCACTTCCCTCCTCAAGATGGCATGCAATCTGATATAGGCTATATATATATATATATATATTTCTATTAAACATATTTTCACATTAGTGATGTTGTAAGTAAGAATTAGAACTAATAGGAGGAACCACCAGAAAGAGGAAACATAACACAACAGAAAAAATAGCAAACAGTATGCTTCAATCTGCATTCAAACTCCATAGTTCTTTCTTTGGATTTGGATAGCATTTTCCATCATGAGACTTTTGGAGATGTCTTAGATCTTTGCATTGCTGAGAGGGGCTAAGTCTATCAATGTTAGTCATCGTACAACGTGGCTGTACAACATTCTCCTGGTTCTGCTCATCTCACTCAGTATAAGACCATACAAGTCTTTCCAAGTTTTTCTGAAGTCAGTCTGTTCATCACTTCCTACAGTACAATAGTATTCCATTACATTCATATACCACAACTTGTTCAGCCATTCCCCAATTGATGGGCATTCTTTCAATTTCCAATTCTTTGCCATTACAAAAAGAGCTGCTATGAATATTTTTGAACATGAGGGTCCTTCTCCCATTTGTATGATCTCTTTGGGATATAGCCCTAGAAGTGCCATTGCTGGGTCAAAGGGTATGCACATTTTGATAGCCCTTTGGGCATAGTTACAAATAGCTTTCCAAAATGGCTGGATCGTTTTGCAACTCTACCAACAATGCATTATTGTTCCAATTTTCCCACATCTTCTCCAACATTTATCATTTTCCTGTTTTGTCATCTTGGTCAATCTGGTAGGTGTGATGTGGTACCTCAGAGTCGTTCTGATTTGCATTTCTCTAATCAATAGTGATTTAGAGCATTTTTTCATATGACTATATATGGCTTTAATTTCTTCATCTGAGAACTGCCTGTTCATATCCTTTGACCATTTATCAATTGGGGAATGACTTGTATTCTTATAAATCTGACTTATTTCTCAATATATTTTAGAAATGAGGCCCTTATCAGAGATACTAGTTGTAAAAATTCTTTCCCAATTTTCTACCTTCCTTCTAATCTTGGTTGCATTGGCTTTATTTGTGCAATAATTTTCCAATTTAATGTAATCAAAGTTATACAATTTGCTTTTCATAATATTCTCTATCTCCTGTTTGGTCATGAATTCTTCTGTTCTCCATAAATCTGATAGGTTAACTATTCCTTGCTCTTCCAGTGTGCTTACAGTATCAGCCTTTATATCTAAATCATGAACCCATTTTGACTTTATTTTGGTATATGTATGAGATTTTGATCTATGCCTAGTTTCTGTCATATTCTTGTCCAGTTTTCCCAGCCGTTTTTATCAAAGAGTGAGTTCTTATCCCAGAAGCTGGGGTCTTTGGGTTTATCAAGTAATAGATTATTGTAGTCATTGACTACTGTGTCGTGCATACTTAACCTATTCCACTGATCCACTACACTATTTCTTAGCCAGCACCAAGCAGTTTTGATGATTGCTGCTTTATAATACAATATAAGATCTAGAATGGCAGGGTAGCTAGGTGGCGCAGTGGATAGAGCACCAGCCCTGAAGTCAGGAAGACCTGAGTTCAAAGTGAGCCTCAGACACATGATATTCACTAGCTGTGTGACCCTGGGCAAGTCACTTAACCATAACTGCCTTGCAAAAAAAAAAAAAAAAAAAAAGATCTGGAATGGCTAGACCACCTTCCCCTGCATTTCCTTTCATTAATTCCCTTGATATTCTGGACCTTTTGTTATTCCAAATGAATCTTCTTATTATTTTTTCCAGCTATAAATAATTTTTTGGTAGTTTCATTGGTATGGCACTGAATAAGTAAATTAGCTTAGGCAGAATTGTCATTTTTATTATATTAGCTTGGCCTACCCATGAGCAACTGATGTTTTTCCAATTATTTAGATCAGACTTTATTTGTGTGAAAAGTGTTTTGTAACTGTGTTCATATAGTTCCTGGGTTTGTTTCGATAGGTAGACTCCTAAATATTTTATAATATCTACAGTAACTTTAAATGGAATTTCTCTTTCTATCTCATGCTATTGGGCTTTGTTGGTAATATATAGAAACACTGATGATTTATGTGGATTTATTTTGTAGGCTGCAACTTTGCTAAAGTTGTTTATTATTTCAAGTAGTTTTTTTTTAACTTGATTCTCTAGGAGTCTCTAAGTATAACATCACATCATCTGCAAAGAGTGATAGCTTTGTTTCTTCTTTGCTTATTCTAATACCTTCAATTTCTTTTTCTTCTCTTATTGCTAAAGCTAACGTTTACAGTACGATATTGAACAACAGTGGTGATAATGGACATCTTTGTTTCACCCCCGATCTTACTGAAAATGCTTGTCCCCATTACATATGATGCTTGCTAAAGGTTTTAGGTAGATGCTACTTATTATTTTAAGGAAGACTCCATTTATTCTTATGCTATCTAATGTTTTTAACAGGAATGGGTGTTGTATTTTGTCAAAAGCTTTTCTGCATCTATTAAGATGATCATGTGGTTTTTGTTAGTTTTGTTGTTGATACGATCAATTATGCTGATAGTTTTCCTAATGATGAACCAGCCCTCCACTCCTGGTATAAATCCTACCTGGTCATAGTGTATTATTCTTGTGATAAGTTGCTGCAATCTATTTGCTAATATTTTATTTAAAATTTTTGCATCCATATTCATTAGGGAAATTAGTCTATAATTTTCTTTTTCTGTTTTGACTCTTCCTGGTTTAGGTATCAGCACCATATTTGTATTATAAAAAGAATTTGGTAAGACTCCTTCTTCACCTATTTTCCCAACTAGTCTATATAGAATTGGAATTAATTGTTCTTTATATATTTGATAGAATTCGCTTGTAAATCCATCTGGCCCCGGAGGTTTTTTCCTAGGGAGTTCATGAATGGCTTGTTCAATTTCTTTTTCTGAGAAGAGATTATTTAAGTATTTTACTTCCTCTTCTGTTAATCTGGGCAATTTATATTTTTGTAAATATTTATCCATTTCACTAAGATGGTAAAATTTATTGGCGTACAATTGGGCAAAATAGTTCCTAATTATTGTTTTAATTTCCTCTGCCTTGGTGGTGGAGTAATCCTTTTCATTTTTGATACTGGTAATCTGGTTTTCTTCTTTCTTTTTTTTAATTAAGTTAACCAAAGGTTTATCTATTTTATTGTTTTTTTTTCATAAAACCAACTCTTAGTTTCATTTATTAGTTCAACAATTTTCTTAATTTCACTTTTTTTTAATTTCTCCTTTGGTTTTCAATATTTCTAATTTGGTGTTTAATTGAGGATTTTTAATTTGTTCTTTTTCTAGTTTCTTTAGTTGTATGCCCAATTCATTGATCTCTTTTTCTATTTTATTCATGTAAGTATTTAGAGATATAAAACTTCCCCTAAGAACGGCTTTTGCTGCATCCCATCAGTTTTGGTATGTTTTCTCATTATTGTCATTCTCTTAAATGAAGTTATTGATTGTTTCTATGATTTGCTGTTTGACTCAATCATTTTTTAGGATTAGATTATTTAGTTTCCAATTATTTTTTAGTCTATCTTTCCACGGCCCTTTATTACATATAATTTTTATTTCATCATGATCTGAAAAGGAAGCATTCAATATTTCTGCCTTTCTGCACTGGATTGTGAGGTTTTTATGCCCTAGTGCATGGTCAATTTTTGTCTATGTGCCATGTACTGCCAAGAAAAAAATATATTTCTTTCTATCCCCATTCAATTTTCTCCAGAGGTCTATCATACCTAACTTTTCTAATGTTCTATTCACTTCCTTAACTACTTTCTTGTTCATTCTGTGGATAGATTTATCTAATTCAGAGAGGGGGAGGTTGAGGCCCCCCACTAGTATAGTTTTGTTGTCTATTTCTTCCTGTAACTCCCTGAACTTCTCCTCTAAGAGTCTGGATGCTATACCGTTTGGTGCATATATGTTTAGTAATGATATTACTTCATTGTCTATGGTGCCTTTTAGCAGGATGTAGTTTCCTTCCTTATCTCTTTTGATAAGATCTATTTTTGCTTTTGCTTTGTTTGAGATCAGGATTGCTACCCCTGCTTTTTTTTACTTCAGTTGAAGCATAATATATTCTGCTCCAGCCTTTTACCTTTACCCTGTGTGTGTTGCTCTGTTTCAGATGTGTTTCCTGTAAACAACATATTGTAGGATTATGGTTATTAATCCATTCTGCTATCTACTTCCATTTTAAGGGAGAGTTTATCCCATTTACATTCACAGTTATGATTTCTATCTGTGTCTCTCTCCATCTGTTTCCCCCCTTCCCGTTTATGCTTTTCTTTCTCCTTTCTCCTCCTCACTAGTGTTTTGCTTTTGACCACCACCTCCTTCAGTCCCGCCTCCCTTCTATTAGCCCCTTCCCTCTTCTTCCCCTTTACCCTTACTACTTCTTCCCTCCCTTTGATCTCTCCTCTCTTTCCTTTCCCCTTTTCCCTCCTATTGCCTAAAGGGCTAGTGAGATTTCTATACCTAGCTGATTATGTTATTCCCTTCTCAGCCAAATCTGATGAGAGTAAGGTTCAAGAAATGCTCATCTCCCTCCCTTCCTTCCCTCTGCTGTAATAGGTTTTTGTGCCTTTTCCTATAGTGTAATTTACCCTTGTCTGCCTCCTCCTTTCCTTTTCTCTCAGTACATTTTCTTAGATCAGATTAATCCACTTACTTGAATCCACTTAACCCACTTGATCAGATTTTTTTTATCATTATATCAAAGTCAATTTATATCCACCCCCTTTATGTATACCCCTTGAACGTGGTGTAATAATAATACAGTTCTCAAGAGTTACAAGTGTCATCTTTTCTTGCAGGGATGTAAACAGTTTGGCCTTATTAACAACATGTTGTGTTTTTCTGTCCTGTTTACCTTTTTATGTCTCTCTTGAGTCTTGTATTTGAAGGTCAAAATTTCTATTGAGCTCTGGTCTTTTTATCAAGAAGGTTTAGAAGTCCCCTATTTCAATGAATATCCATCTCTTCCTGAAAGATCATGCTCATTTTCGCTGGATAGTTGATCCTTGGTTGTAATCCAAGCTCCTTTGACTTATGGAATATCATATTCCATGCCCTATGGTCTTTTAATGTAGAAGCTGCAAGGTCCTCTCTAATCCTGACTGTGGTTCCATGATATTTAAATTGTTTCTTCCTGGATACCTGTAGTATTTTCTCTGTGACCTGGTAATTTTGGATTTTGGCTACTATATTCCTTGGTGTTTTCAATTTGGAATTTCTTTCACGAGGTGATGGGTGGATTCTTTCTATGGCTATTTTACCCTCTGGTTCTAGCACCTCAGGGCAGTTTTCCTTTCTGATTTCCTGAAAGATACTGTCTAGGCTCTTTTTTTATCATGATTTTCAGGTAGACCAATAATTTTTAAATTGTCTCTCCTGGATCAATTTTCTAGGTCCATTGTTTTACCAATGAGATAGTTTACATTTTCATCTATTTTTTCATTCTTTTGTATCTGTTTGACTGGTTCTGCTCTCTCATAAAGTCACTAGCTTCCATTTGCCCAATTCTAATTTTTAACAAATTGTTTTCTTCTATTAGATTTTGTACCTCTTTCCCCATTTGGCCAATTGTATTTTTTAGGGACTTGTTTTCTTCAGTGTACTTTTTTTCCAGTTGGCCCACTGTATTTTTTAAGGACTTGTTTTCTACAGTTAATTTTTGTCCTTTTTCCAGGCTATTGACTCTCTTTTGTATAACTCTCATTTTTTCTTCTACCTCTCTCATTTGACTTTTAAAATACTTCTTGAGGTCTTCTAAGGAGGCTTTTTGGGTTTCAGACCAGTTCATATTCCCTTTTTGAGGTTCCAGATATGAGTTTGTTGACAATGTTGTCCTCTTCAGAATTTCTGCCTTGGTCTTCACTCTTCCCATAATAAGAATCTATCGTACGTTTCTTTTTGCTCATGGTCTTTGCTTATTTCCTTGCCTTTAAAAAGACTGAGTTTTCCTGCTGGGGAGTAGAAGGCGCTGATCCAAGCTTCTTGTGTGGGAAGCCTAGGGCCTGGTCACTGGCTTTGTGTGCTGGGGCCTTCGATATTGGCAGTTGGAGGCTGTAGGGTTCTGGCAGCTTACCTGGTGCTGGGCTGGAATCAGCAAGGTTGGAACTCTAGGGCAACTCTAGGTTGGCTGCTTTTCCTTTCCTTTTGCTTCCTTCAGCTCCTTTCAGATGGATGTTGCAGGGTGTTTATCTGCCCAGGGCCCTTTGTAGTGCTGCTTCCCTTATTTTTGCTCAGGCACTGGGAGACCCAGTTGCCGTAGAATGCCAAGTCACCTGGTGGTTTTCTGAGCTGGTTTCCATTGGTTCTCCGCCCTCACTGAGGCACTTGGGGATCCAGGTGTTGGTGTTTGCCTGCTCCACCACCTGGGTTTCAGGATCTCCTCCTGGTATGCTGAGGTGGGGCTTTCTGCTAGCTTGCTGGGATGCCTCCCTTTTTGTACTGCTTCCCGTCCCCCAGGGCAGGCAGGGCCTTTCCTGCTAATCCCTCAAGATACCTGGGCTACAAGACTGCTGCACTCTGTCTTTCTTCTGGTTCAGCTGTTCCAGGGTTTTTCCTTGGGTGATATTTTCTGGGTTTTCAAAGGTTAATACGGGAGGGTAAGAGCAACTTACTTCTCACTCTGCCATCTTGGCTCCCAGAAGTGGGAACCATGGGATTATTTTTGAAAGGATAAGGTGTTGTTGAAAAATTTCCAAACATATTAGGCATAAATATGCTTTCATTTAAACATCAGAAAACTTTTATTTCCACCTCTAGCTTCTTGTAAAAACATATGTGTGTGTGTGTGTGTGTGTGTGTGTGTATTCTATTTTCCTTTAACTAGTGTATAAGCTTCTCATGGGCAGAGACTGTAGTTATGCAACCCTCTATAATGCAGTATTTTCATAAACTTACAAAAAAGGCAAGGCTACTTCCTTCTCTGTTCAAATGCTCTTCTACAAATATGGAATGGAACACTGATCATATTTCATATCATTTTGCTTTTGAGTTTTGGGTGGGGAAGAGTTCATACTGATGCTTTTCTTGACTCAAAATTATAGTATAAACCAGCTGGTAATGTTTAGTGACCTATACAACAGTAGTTTCATCTCTTAGGGACTGTAACTAATTTCCTCCACTTTAGTAGAGAAAATTCATCATTTTGCTAAGAATGACATATTGACAAAGAATGTGATATCTAAAAGCATATATAATAGCAGTAGCTCCAGGGCATCAGAAAATATTCACACAAGGGAATAGTAACATAATGATATGATTGAAAACAAATCCATACACAAGTAAATAAATCAGTGAATGAAAAAAAAACAACAACAAAAAATCCTCCTAAAAAATAAATATAAATAAGGCAAACAAACCTAAGAGTGAAATTGCTGTTTCTTGGGACAGGTATGATGATCCTACGGTCCAGAGTCAGAGCTGGTTCTAATGCTTAATTTAGCCTAACTAGCCAATACAGCAAAAGTTTTATTTAGGGATTGGGTACAAGTTAGGTTAATGAATAGTTCTGCTATACTTTACAGAATATCTTAAATTTTTTTCTGGGAAATTAGAAAGTACTTTTTGGTATACTCGGGCATTACAGAGGGCAATGATAGAAATAAGACAGTTGAAACTGCCTCTGGCTCACTTTAGCTAAGGGGCAACATCATCCTCAGCTCCCAGCCTCCTCACTACCTCTCATCCTCTAAATCCAATCTCTTGCCAAAGCCTGTCAATTTCACCTTTGCAACATCTGTTCTCTCCTCCGAAACTTCTCCCCTTTCTCTCCTCTGATACTGGCACCATTCTGGCACAGGCTTTCTTCTCCTCATGCCTAAACAACTGCAATAGCTTACTGGTGAGTCAATCTGTCTCCAATACATATTCTTCAGCTGCTACCAGAGTGATTTTCCTAAAGTGCAGGTCCATTTCTGCCCCCCCCTTTCTGGCAATAAACTCCAGTGGCTCCCCATTGCCTCCAAAATGTTCTGTTTGGCATTCATAACCATAATCTAGCCTTCTCCTACCTTTCCAGTCTTCTTACACCTTACTCCCTGCCACATACTCTCTGATCCAGTAACACTGGATCAGGAATAAGACATCCAGTAACACTGTTTCAGGAATAAGACATTCCATCTCTTGGCTCTGTGAATTTTCTCTGGCTGTCCTTTACGCCTGAAATGCTTTTTCTCTTCATCTCTGCCTCTTGGCTTCTTTTAACTCCTAACTAAAATCTCATCTTCTACAGGAAGCCTTCCCCAACACCTCTTAGTGCCTTCCTTTTGTTAATAATCTCTTATTTATCCTGTTGATAGCTTATTTGTACTGACAGAACAATTGTTAATATAATGACAGAAATTTTTCATACCAAATGTAACATTACATGCTACTCCCTGAATGATCCTAGCAATGTCAGAATGTCAGTAGCATTCCCAGCAAGATAGTGTCGATTAGGCTGAATTTAGTCAGATCTTAAGTCCCATTCTGAGATCTTGCCTTGTAAAGGAACTGAGCATAAGCTGGATCTCAGCTTCTAATGTCCTTGCCCCATTCTGCTGGAATATATGGCACGAAGGGTGTAATCGCCAGAATGAATTGGTTTTCCTTGCCCAGACTGCCAAGGGCCACTGGGGTTTCATGACCAGGCCTTGCTACCCCAGATTGTCTCCTCCCTATCTCTTCCTAAAGGTATAAGAAGTTTTTGCATGGGTCTTGGAGTTGGGAAAATCCATTGTCCTCTGCACTCATAGGACATCCCGCAGGGTGGCAGGTTTGCAACCCTGTTATTTCAATTAAAGATGCTTTATTCCTCAATTCACAGCTTTTATTTTTTCAAGGCTTGACATTAAATAGTTATTTAAATGTTGTCTCCCCCATTTGATGGTAAGCTCCTTGAAGGCAGGGACTATCTTTTGCCTCTTTTTGTATCTTCAGCACTTAGCACAGTGCCTAGCACATGGAAGGGGCTTAATAAAGGTTTACTGGTGGAATAACTAAAAGGAGAGTAGAGCAGAGGCCTGGTAATTCAATGAAGTTATCAATGGACAGAGAAATAAGGGGGCCAGGGAACAATTAACTAGTGTTTGAGGGCTTTTAATCCATTTACCTCCTATTTTCTAAAATATCTAAAATTTTCTGCTTCCTACCTTTGTATTTTCAAACCAAAGAAGTGACAGTTTTCATCTGCCAGAAAACTTAAATTAGTCTCTTGTTTTTCTTTGTTAATTAATATCAAATTTATACTATTATCACTTCCTTTCTAAATCTGACCACTTCAAGCAATTTCCATTTGCCCACGATTTTTCAGACCAACGATAAGTTCTTAACATTTCTAATCAAGCTTTCTTTTTAAAAAGATCTTTCACTTCTCATGGTCTTTTGAAGATCTCTGTTCCATATAAAGTTAAGAAAGAGATGTTATTTTTTCTTCTAGATTTGTTCTGTTTAACTAAAACCACCAGGGGTAATTCTAACTTTGTATTTTTTATCAGACTCTTTCAAAGTGACTCTTTCTATCACTTTTTCATTGCTATAGTTGCCAAATTGGAAGTTTGGAACAGGGAAACAAAAAAAAAGGCAGCTTTAATAGATTTCTATAAGCTCAATGAGGGTAGAAACTGTGTTTTATTCATAGTTTAGCCTTTCACAGCCTTTCACATGGCAGGCACTCAAGAATGGTTTGTTGAACTATAAAATTATAAGAAAAAACCCTATTATATATAATATATAAAATTATTTAAAAAACTATAAATTAAAGTGGCTGCTACTTCAAGTATTTTGAAGTAGAAATGTTCTTCATGCAAGGATCAGCTGAGCTAAGTTCAAGGGGGCTTACCCCAGTTTCTTGCACTGTACCACACTGAATTAAATAAATGGATTCAGAAAAGAAAAACTATAAAATATCTATAGTATAGTGCAGTACAGAAATAGTACAGAAACAGATAATGAGGTTTAAAAAAAAACACAGCAATTCATGATCATCTTCTAAACTACAGGGCAATTACAACCTGCATCAGTAAAAGATACTATCCATACTTATAAAACAATCTTTTCTAGGACTGAAAACAGTTCTTAATAACAACTTTTATACTACTTCTAAAACACATAGTTGAGATTATTTTTTCATATTGGCCCTAGAGATTGTTTTGTGTGGAAGCAGAAATTCTATACAGTGGTGAAGAGATTCTGTCACTAGCTAGGATCATGGAATCATAGATTAAGAGCCAGAAGGACTTTGGAGGTCAATCATTCATACGAACATGGGCAAGTCACTCAATCTCAGTTTCCTCATCTATAAAATAAAGGACTTGAACAAGATGATCTCTAAGGTTCCCCACAGCCTTAAAAATAATGTGAATCTGTGATTCTACCCATCCTCAATCCAAGACTGAATAAGGAAGAGAACTTTGGTCAGTGGGGATCAGTGGAGGCAGCAATGGTGATTGGGATTAGGAAAGGCAAACAGGTAATTATGGCCATTTTCTATCTCCCTTAGTGTGCTCATCACTTTGTTCTCCCATTTCTATTTCCCTCTAGTTTTCCAGCAGGAACTACCTCTGCAATTATCCTCTGACTCCTTTATCTGTATTTCTGTATCTCTCCTTTTTTCTATAGTCATCCTTCCCTGAAGACTCTAAGACTCCCCTTTCTACTCCTCCAAAAAATACAGTCATGCAACAAAATGGAAATGTATTATGTATAGGTGTTTACAATTTTTTATTATATGTTTATTGTCCAAGTGAAGCTTGTGTTCTCACTTCTTTCTTTATTTGGGGGGGGGGGAGAAACTTTAACAGTTACAGGGTTAGATTAAAGAATGAATGTTACAATCTAGAATACTTCTTATTTTTAAATTGTTACTGTAAACAACTGTTCGATTAAATTCAAGCTTTTTACTTGTTATGTGACATTTGATTAATATTGATTTGCCAATTCCTCTTAATAAAAAAGTTCCCTACCCATGATAAAGAACAAATTTGAATGTTCTTATTCTTAATGTAATCAGAGAGAGAGAGAACATTTGTGTTATAAAACTGATTCTCATTTTTTCTCTCGTTTTCATGAAATTTCATCTTTTTAGATTTATCCCAACATTCCAGGCTGTCAAGATCTTTTCATATCCTGTCTCTGTTATCTAGCATGTTAACTATGCCCCCTATCTTTATGTCATCTGCAAATATGATAAGCCTTTATCCAAGCCATTGGTAAAAGTGTTAATCAGCACAGAAAACAGGATAGATCTCTGGGGGAACTTCACTAACGTACTTCCAAGTTGATAATGACACTCTAATAAATAATCTTCATTAAACTAATTCCTAATTCAAGCAACTACATTATTGTCTAGGCTACAGCCATCTCCAATTCAATTTAATAACCAGTCAATAAGCACTTATTGAGTACTATATGCCATGTACTTTGCAAGGCACTAGGGACGGAAAGACTAACCCCTCACCCCCCAAAAAAACCACAGACTCTGTCCTCAAAAAGCTTACGTGCTCCTGAGGGGATACAACACATACATAGATAAGATAATATTATAAATTGATGAGGAAAGGCCTTGTGAAGTACCTAGCACACGGGCAAAGCCTTGAAGAGAGATAGGGGTTCAAAAAGACAGAGCTGAGGAAGAAGAGAATTCCAGGTGGTGGGCTAGTTTGGCTTACTATATGCTGGGTATTTGGAATACAAAGATGAAAATTAAAACAGTTTCTGCTTTCCAGAACCTTATATTCTACATGCTATTTTGCCCATAATGACAGAATGAGAAACTTTGTCAAATGTTTTGTTAAAATCTAGGTGAACAATATTTACAACATTATCCTAATATACCAGTTAAGTATCACTGTTAATAAGTAAATGAGGTTAGTCTGACATGACTAACGTACAAATATATTTTGAAGAAATTTAATAACCTCTGAGAACACTGGGAGAGCTATATGCTAAAGAATTCATTTGTAAATTTAAATACAGAAAAATAAATGATGATACTGTTCTACAGAAAGATTGATGATGATATACAAAACTCTCTTTCCTATACAAATGATAAAAATTAAATGCTATAAAAAGAAAACCTATTATAGATGTTCTTTTACACATAGCTAGCTATTACTCATCTAGGTCCAGGCTATTTTTAATACTGTAGCAAAATTAAGGGCTTAGCTAGACTTTAACATAAGATAAAAGTTGGAATTCATATGTATGCATGAAATAAGATTTCTAAAATAGAAATGTTAATAAAAGGAAAAAATGTGAATTATTTACTAAAACAAAAGAACTGTGCAACAAAAAACTCCAGTCCTATCCAAAGTTCTATTACTAAATCATGAATTTAGTAAAATCACTTGATTGATCATTTACTTATTAAATTTCAATAATGCTTCTGCTTCAGAAAGAACAAAGCCATTTTGTACAAATAAAATTTGATGAATTTTTGAAATCTTCTAATGATGAAAATCACAAATAAAAATAGCAATGATGAAAAGGAGGAATTAGATGAATGAGAAAGAACTAAAAAAAACCAGAATCTACAGCTGAAATAAGATATAATTTCTCTCATTAACAATAAATAGATTCATTCAGGATGGAATCCTTATAATTGATGATTTGAGAAAAGTTTCAAGAAAAGAAAGAAGATTGAGTTAGTAGATGAAAGACAGAAAATTATTCTAATATAAGGTTCAATTGTTAGGGGTTTGGCCATGGAAATAAAAAAAAAGAGCAAATATTTTAGATTATGTTATAGTGGGATAGAACTCTTTGAAGTAATACAAAACTCAATATTCTGTGACAATTAACATAGATGAAACAGTTGACCTTAGAAGTCAAAACTAGGAATGGATTTAGCAAATAAAGGTGAAGGAAGAGCTTTGAAACAATCAGAGTTATCAATAAAGCAACAGGTTTTCCTGAAAAGCTAAAGTATAATCCTCTGTCATGGGCTGAGGTGGGGGAGGCTTCATGGCTACTTATCAGGTGTGCTGCAGATAATGGATAACCCTATTTTTATAACCAAGAATCAAAAGTAAAATTTGCCAAAGTAGGTGAAGCCAAGAGAAAGACAGAAGAAACAAGAAATGATAATGGGGGTGAAAAGTGACATAGAAAAGGAGGAAAACAGTTATAAAGTATGATATAACATTAGCTTCTGGTTATTCATAAGCAATCTATCCAGTTCAATGTAATCTAAGTTTGTTGAGATATGGTGTTCTATAATAAGAATTTCCATGACACCAAAAAAGTGATCAGAGGATTTATCATTTGACCCAATGAAATGTACCATTCTCAAATACTATCTGGAGTGATCAAGCTTCAACACATCTTAATGAAACAAAGTTATTAAAAAAAAAAGTTGTAAGATATAAACCACATTTAACAATTTGTAATTATTGAGCTCTATCACTTCATGAATTGTGGGAGTAACTTAGATATTATATTAACTCTGTGAAACTACTACAAATTATTGCTTCATCATACCAAATCGACTTTACATGGTTATGAAGTTTTTAAAAAAAAAAAAAACTTTTCTTAGGTAGTGAGTAGACAGTGGGAAAATTTAGTTCATCATAAATTGTAAAGATTTGTTTATGTAACAGCTATTTATGTAGCAACTTAGTTTGAGGAGCTGAAAATGTATGACATTCTGTAGTTCATCTTTATGTCATTCTCATGAGATAGGTAGGTGGGTGGATAAGTGCAGGCATTATTATCTTTATTTTACAGATGAAGAAACAGAAGCCTACAAGGACTCTAATACGTGTCTGAGGCCACTTGATGAATCACCTGTCTAAGAAATTAAAGTACATTTTCTTGCATACCCAAATTAGCTGGTGTCAATGTGTCACACTATTTTCCCAGCTTAATAAACCAACAAATTAACATGTATCCCTCAAGAAAATTTTCAGTGTGATTTTAAATTAGCTAAAAATGAAAGGTCTGTAGCACAGAGACTCTCAGATCATTTGATCTACTTGAAAATCTCTGTCAGTGTTAGAGATATAGATTTCAATCACCAAAATGAAGATTTTTTAAAAAATCCTTTAGGTCTCACTCTACAGACAACAAGAAGTTCCTCAAAACCACAACCACTACCACATTTCTTTCTTCGGTTTCACAAAAGCAAAGTCTATCAATTACATATCTAGCGGGATCAAAAGGTGACACCCTACTTGTCAACAAAGGTAAATTATTCAAAAATCCGAATTTAAATAAGTCATTAACGAGTCTACATAGAAGACTTGGGTAGCCCTAGAGAAATTTTTGTTTTAGAATGTTGCTGCAGCTATGTTAGTTTGAGCTGCAGATAAACTAGTTCAGTTCAGTATATTGGGTATATACTATCTCAGGAAGGAGTGGCTTTCAACTTGGAGTTAAGAAAAGAGTAAATGGGATGGTAGGAATGCAGGAAGATCAAATGGAACCTCCAAAATTCAAAATAAATAAGAAATTCTTCCCACTAAACACCAGGGTGTATAAAATTGACAGTAAATGAAGCTTATGATTTATCAATTAGAATAGAAGTTAGACTAAATTAAGCAAGGACTTAACCATGGAGAAGGTAAGGTACTCAGTTATTAACTGGTCTTGTTTAAAAAAGAAAGAATATAGTCTTTTTCATTCTAGACATAAGATTATATGCTAAACTCTTTTGGTTTTCCAGTCAAACACAACACTGAGTATAGAATCATACTTCTATACTATAGGTACATTAAAAAAAAAAGTCTGTGAATAGTTTAATTTAAAAGTCATGGACAGCAACCTAAAGGAGCTCTTGACCATGCAAAATATTTCATAAACAGTTCCATGTGCACTGTTCATCTGGAGTCTCACCAGAGATGGATAATGACCTTGTATTTTGTACTCATTTACTCTGAATTAGCCAAACCTTCTGTTTTTAATTATATACTTAATTCACCTAGCATGGTCTAATTACTGAAAACAAAACATCATTTAAACAAAAGGTGACCTTGAACTTAATCTATCAAAATACCAGTTAGTTTTAAAGTTTTCAGTTTTTAACAAACTGCCAAGACATGCAATAGCAATTTTCCAAATGTGATCATATGCCTTTATAGAAACAGATTTACTACATTATCAAACATCTGTGTATACTTTTAAAAACTCTGTGGGTTGTCTTCTATTAATGAAAATCTCTTAGATTTTAATAGAACTAAAACATTTTAAAGGTAAAGATAAAGTTCACCCCACATAAAAAAAATTGCAGAATTCCAGAATATTTAAAACTTGAAGAGGTGACAATTTATTCTTATCGCAGTTAATAATTTATAAATTATTTACAAGTATATGCAAACAGTAAGTAGACTATTAAATGGTAGAAAATTGTATCTTAGGGAAACATGAAAACAGAATACAAAATAAGACTAAAAACTGATACAATATTTTCACATATAGAAGTTACCTTCTAGTTTCATGATAGTTACTAGCAGTACTGACTTCTCATGTGTCAAATAATTCCATGAATATCCCTAGGTTATTTAATTTTATCTACTATATGCCACAGGAGACTTGGCAGAATAGTTAAAAATATGTCTGGGGCCCTACAAACCAATATTAGTTTAAGTTATATACAAGTCCTTTCAATAATGAACAGATCAAATAAGCAACAAAATCAGCTAACTTTAATTATAGGAAATTGAAAGCCTTTTGCACAAATAAAACCAAAATAGATAGAAAAGAAGAGAAAGAATCTATTGGGGAAAAGTTTTTCATCAAATATCTCTAAAAGTCTAATATCCAAAGATAAATAGGGAACTAAGAGAAATACAAAAAACAAAAACAAACAAACAAACAACAACAACAACAACAACAAAAAAAACCAAGTCATACTCCAAGTGGATAAGGGGTCAAAAGATATGAACCAAAAGCTTTCAAAGAATTCCATACGATTATCAACCAAATCAAATCTTGCTCAAAATCACTAAATAATAAGAGAAATTCAAATCAAAAGAATTCCGAAGTTTTACCTCACACACAGCAAAATGGAAAGATAAGAAAAGATGAAAATACAAATATACTAATAGCACTCTTGGTAGAACTATAAATTGGTCAAATAATTTTAGAAAGTAATTTGGATTAAAGTCAAAATGGATTCATGATTTAGATATAAAGGCTGATACTATAAGCAAACTGGGAAAGAAGGAATAGTTTACTTGTCAGATCTATGGAGAACAGAAGAATTCATGACCAAACAGGAGATAGAGAACATTACAAAAAGCAAAAACATAATTTTGATTACATTCAACTGAAAAGTTTTTGCACAAACAAAACCAATGCAACTAAGATTGGAAGGAAGGTAGAAAATTGGGAAAGAACTTTTACAACCAGTCTCTCTGATAAGGGCCTCATTTCTAAAATATATAGAGAATTAAGTCAAATTTGTAAGAATACAAGCCATTCCCCAATTGATAAATGGTCAAAGGATATGAACAGACAGTTCTCAGATGAAGAAATTAAAGCCATCTATAGTTATATGAAAAAATGCTCTAAATCACTATTGATTAGAGAAATGCAAATCAAAACAACTCTGAGATACCACATCACATCTATCAGAATGGCCAACATGACAAAACAGGAAAATGATAAAGACTGGAGAAGATGTGAGAAAATTGGAACACTAATGCATTGTTCATGGAGTTGTGAAATGATCCAATCATTTTCGAGAGCAATTTGGAACTATGCCCAAAGGGCTATCAAAATGTGCATACCCTTTAACCCAGCAATAGCACTTGTAGGGCTATATCCCAAAGAGATCATACAAATGGGAAAAGGAGCCACATGTACAAAAATATTCATAGCAGCTCTTTTTGTGGTGGCAAAGAATTGGAAATTGAGAGGATGCCCATCACCTGGGGAATGGTTGAGCAAGTTGTGGTATATGAATGTGATGGAATAGTATTGTGCTATAAGAAATGATGAGCAGGCTGACTTCAGAAAAACCTGGAAAGACTTGTATGGTCTGATGCTGAGTGAAGTGAGCAGAACCAAGAGAACATTGTACACAATAACAGCTATGTTGTGTGATGACTAATATTGATAAACTTAACCCCTCCTGGCAATACAAGGACTTAAGACATCTCCAGAGGCCTTGTGATGGAAAATACTATCCACATCCAAAGAACTATGGAAGTTGAATTGCTATTTTTTTTCTCTTCTGTTGAGTTTTGTTTCCTCTTTCTGATGGTTCCTTCTATTGGTTTTAATTTTTACTTACAACATCACTAATGTGAAAATATGTTTAATATGAATATAAATGTATAGCCTATATCAGATTGTGCACCGTCTTGGGGAGGGTAGTGGGGAGGAAGGGGGAGAAAAATTTTAAACTCAAAAGCATATGGAAATGATTATTGATAAATCAAATTAATAAAAAAAGAAATTTGGAAATACACTACAATTTTTAAAAAAAGACTGAAATGTCTATATAGCCTGTGACCCAGAAATCCTATTCTTAGGCATATAACCCAAGGAATTAAAAGACTACCTTTGCTGATTAAGAAGAAAGATCTTGCATGTATCAAAACAGGCTTAGCCTTTGGAGGTAGCAAAGAACTGGAAATAAATTATATGTGTATCTATTGTGGAATACCTAAACAAATCAGGGTATACGAAAGTAACTGAATGTTACTGTATTCTAAGAAATTATAATTATGTAAAATTCAGAGAAACACGGAATGGTACATGGAAAGAGCACTGGCTTTGGAGTCAGCATAACTGGACTTCAATCCTGCCTCCGATATTTACTACTTGTGTGACCATCAGCAAGCTTCCACGGACCTCAGTTTCCTTATTTGTAAAATGAGAAGATTGGGCTAGATGGTCTCTGAGTTCCCTTCTACCTCTTGTCATATTAAGCACTTTTTTAAGCTAACTAGTGTACAATAATAAAAGCAAAAACAGGAAAACAGTAAACATGACTACAATAATACAAGGTGTTCCAAAAGTCTTGATCTTTTGGGACACCTATATAAAGAGAAAGAACAAAAGAACGACATTGAATGCTTAATAATGACTAAGCTTAGTCCTAATGAAAAGCTGAGAAAAATGCACCCATCTTGTTTCTACTCAGAGATGGGAAAACCAAAGGTCTTGAATTTTAGTCTCACTCTTGTTAGGATGTCTAAGTGGTGAAGTAAAAAAAAAAAAAAAAAGACTCCTGTCTTAAGAAGGGATAAAGAACAAAGGAAAAGTGAGAATATTTTTTTTCCTTTTCTCTTTCTCATTTTAATCCTTCCTCCCTGTATTCCACCCTCTCCCTAGCTCCCTTCCAAACATATACAAACACTTCTGAGGAACTGAGTTGAAGTCCCCACTTAGAGATCAAGGTTGAAACAGGAAGCAAAGAATCTCTCTCTCTCTCTCTCTCTCTCTCTCTCTCTCTTTTTGTACCAGCACTGCACATCTGAATGCTCCATGGGAAAACTAATATAGTTGCTAATTGAGAAGAGACACAAGGAACTAGCTTCTTTGTTCAATTCTGTAGCAATGTTTCACTTTCTTTGGAAAAGGTATACTCTTTTTAACAGGTGTTACAAAACATGTATTCTCTTGAGATCAATTACAATTATTTGTGAACCTGCCTTAATGACTATTTTCAAAGATATCTTCTAATAGAACAGAACTTCAGAATCACAGAGATGGAAGGGACCTTGGGAATAACCTTTATTACTTCTGAACAATGTTCTCTTCTATATTATATTTGAGGAATCCACTACTTTTCCACTACTTTGGGAAAGATATAACAAAACCAAACGGTAAAAGAGGAGAAGCTCCGCTGCACATAAAAACTTGGTTCTATGGTAAGGGTTACATAAAACAAGGCAAAAAAGAAATGTTTTCTGCCCTCCAGTGGCTTATATTCAAAAGTTCTCAGAGTTGGAAGGCACCTCAGGGGACAACTGGTCTAACTTGTTCTTCACTAAGGGTCCTCACTTCAAAGAATGAATTATATAGCCTGGGTATCATAGTATTTCCCTTATTTATTATACTTAAAAACTGTTCACTTGTTATTATCTGGAGCATTTGGTGAAAACCTGTTCTATTTAATAGTTTATGAATGGTGATGATAGCTCATCCTCATGTAGCACCATAGCTAAGTAGCTACATGTGTAAGAATGTGGCCTTCTCTGGAAATGTTCCATTTCTTAGATATGTTTACAGCAATCATATATAGCCTGCATTCTGAACTAATAAGCAATGAGATAAAAGTATTATGGATGGACAACTGTCAGAGCAAACTGATTTACTTATTTTCATCTGCTTTAACTTGTACCCCATTATTACCTGACAATATATAAGTTAATGGGCACACCCAAATGAATAGTTCTTTTCACAGGGGCAACCCTCCCCTTCAAACTGATGAGTCCTTTTGTTATACATATGTCTTTTCAGACTTCAAAGAATAAAATTAAGCACAAATTAAAGCACAGATTAAGGAATAAAACTAAATAGAAATATTATAATTAGTGAAAAGAATTTTATAACATAAGCTCAAATTAATCTCATTTGAAACTATGAATGTATATACATATTATTAAAGAATTAGTCAATTTTATACGATTTATTAACATGAATCTATGACATCTGTCTTAATGAGAGGTCAACAGCAAAAATACTGATCTGATGTCTAGCATAAGACATGTCAGAATTCTATTATTTTGTCAGATCAAATGAAGTGATATTTGTGAAGTGTTTGGAACAATGTTTGGCATACAGTAGGTATTTAACAAATACTTATTCCCTTCCTTTCCCCTCCCCAGATAATTTCTTATATTTTCATTAAAATCTGAGTAAAATCATTTAATATTTAACAAAAATGTTTTATAATTCAAAATATTATAAAATCTGATGATAGGGTTTTGTTAGCTTGTTAAAAAGAATATATAAAATGAATTCAAAAGAAAAATTACCAAAGGAAAATACTGAGTTAAAAATGGCCAAAACTTAGATTCCTATAAAATTATGTGCTCTGGCCAGACACAGTGGTATAAAATGGAGCAGAAACCAGTAAAGTATAAGGCTTGTCTTGGTACTCATTATTCTAATATGTGATGCTTTTTGATGAAGAAATACAGGCTTACCAGAGACATCAGAAGCTATTTTCTTGTGATGCTATTTATGCTTTAACAATTCAATCTTAATTTAATGATATAAGTACAATTTCTAAGTCAAGAGAGAACAACTTTCACTTTTCTTTCCTCCTAATTTCTGAATACACTTCTGCTCATAGTTGTAAAATTTCATCAAGCCAAATGCTTTTTTTCAACAACCTCACTCTTTTTAATAGGTGTTACAAAACCTGTGTTCTCTTGAGATCAATTACAACTATTTGTGAAGCTGCCCTAATGACTACTTGTTTTTCCTTTTTTTTCTTTTTTCTTTGCTTTTTGGTGAGCTACTTGGTGTTAAGTGACTTGCTCAGGGTCACAGAGCTAGTAAGTGTCAAGTCTCTGAGGTTGCATTTGAACTCAGGTCCTCCTGACTCCAAGGCCAGAGCTCTATCCACTGTGCCACTTAGCTGCCTCCCTTAATGACTACTTTCAAAGATACCCTCTGCTAGAACAGAATTTCAGAATCACAGAGATGGAAGGGACCTTGGGAACTACTTTCAACACTTCTGAATAATGTTCTCTTCTATATTATACTTGACAAGTAGTCATCCAGCCCTTGTTGAAGACCTCTGGTGAGGAGGAATCCACTACTTTCCAAAGTAACCATTTTCTCTAATGGTTAGGTAAGTTTTCCCTTAAAAATTTGTCTCTCTGCGATGTCTACCTATTGCTCCTAATTCTGCCACAAAGAACAAATCTAAACTCCCTTTTACATAATAGCCCTTCAAACATTTAAAGACAGTTGTTACATTGCAATGAAGTTTTCTCTTTCTTTCAGGCTAAACATTCCCAGTTCCTTCACACAAAATCACAGAATTTCAAGTTAGAAGGGAGTTCGTTACCTAGTGGTCCAATACATACCCCAAAGGAATCACCACTATAACATATCTATCAATGGCTATACAGCTTCAAGAAAAGGACTGGCTCCTGAGGCAGCCTTTCAAGGCTCTTTTACCATTCTAGGCACTTGTGTTAATAAGTGTAACTCGAGTGTAACAACATCTTTACTAAAATGTGGTTCCCAGGATTGTAAACAAAATACTAGAGACATGGTCTGAGCACAGAGTGCTGGGCCTACTATTTTCTGGGCCTGACTCTATGCTCTCTTAAAGCAACTGACTGACATTGTAGTAGATCACACACTATCATATACTGCTTACATAAGGGATTTGGAGCCCATGATAACCCCCAGATTTTTTTCAGGCAAACTACTGAGTAGTCAGTCACAATTCTCTCATCTTGTAATTCTGAAGCTGATTTTTTGAACTTAGGAGTAAGAATTTACATTCATTCCTATGACTAAATGTCATCTTATTAGATTCAGTTTAAGTTAAGATTCCATGACTCAGCTAAACCCCGTTTTTGACCGGGCAGCATTTAAACCCAAGAAAATAGCAAGTAGACAAAAAATAAGTGAAAGATTTACAGTTCCGCATGGTTATATTTTACATGTCCAGTACAGAAGTGAAAAAGTATATAGTAGGTGCTAAATATTTGTTAAATAAATAAAAACACAGAAGGGTTTGTTGCTTAATGTGTATTACATTGAGATGGAAAATGTTAAGACTGGAACACTAAATAATACTTTATAGTAAAAACCAAGGAAGTCTCAAAAAGCAAGAGGAACATATTCTGGTCTTGTTGTTAGTCTTAGGAACATCTGCAATAAATAGAAGACTGTGAAATGCCCTGGAAGCCTTAATCAAAACCAAAAAAAATTCATTCAGATTAAATAAATAAATGGAATTTAGAGAGACAACTGCTAATTCATACTTGTTAAACAACTTCAAACTCAATATGCAGTAATTCAGTATTTACTTTTATTTATATTAAACCTTTTTTCATGTAAAAAGCCTAAATCTTTATTGAAATGTATGTTCACCAAGCAACAAGTAGCTATTGTCATATAGCGCCAAAACTATTAGCTGATAGTTGGTTAATAAAGATAACAATAGTATGATGAAAAGAGCATTGAATGTGGGGTTAGAAAATGTGAGTTTGTATCTTAGCTTGATTTACAATCTTTAGTTTCCTTATGTCCTCAAAAGTCACATTTCACAATAAAGCCTACTCCTCACCAATTCCTTTATTTTCTGCTCCAAGGAAAACCTGTGGCACCTTCTACCTCATTGCATCTTCCTTTTTTTTTTCCTGGCTTTGTTTATACAGCAATAGTGCTAAAATTGTTAGGATCCAGTTCCTTCAATGGTATTTCCCACTAAATCTCCACTGGACAAGGTCTTCATATATAGCGTACCAACAGCCAAATTAAAGTTTGTAGACATTCTAAAAATGATGTGATTCTTAGAATACTCTGATTCTATTTATACCACTCTCCCACTATCACTGAAGAAGCAGAAGGGAGTCAGAGGCCCAGGAGTCATTTTGCAGCTAGACTAAGTTTCTAACAGTATGCTCTGAACATTCTGAAGGCAGCAGTCACTAGATTTTAAATTTATCTGAAAAGAACTTCCTCCAAAATTATTTCCTTCTTTCCAGTCTCATCTTTCAAAAACTCTACCTTCCCCAGTGTTTCAGTGTGGCCAGTTATATCACTTCTAGGAAAGCACTCTCTCTTCTCACTACTTCCTTATTAACTCCAACAAACATGCCTTCCATCCAAAATAGAGATATGAAGTCATGGTGTAAAGTCTCAACTGATGCCAAAATTGAAAGTGATGATTACAATTTTATTGTACACTTTACATACTACGTGAGTAGCCACTAACTAAGTGGTTACTGACTAAGATTTATATAACTTTTTAAAGCTTTGCACAATAGCCATTTAGAAAGATATAAGCTGCATAAAGAGTGAAAGTAAACTGCCTATGTTTTACTTTTTGTCATATTTTTAGATGAACAACATTAAAAATAAGCAGCTTGTAACAGGCTTGATGGTACCTAATCAATTTAATTATCAAAACTTTTGATTTCTAGATTGTTCCAACTTTCCTAGAACACTATCTGCACCCTCCTTTTAAATTCTAGATTAAATGAACAATAAGTTTTCAAAATTTTTACTGCATTATGCATGACTTTTTTCTTATGAAATATATATGCTATAAGAATATTTTTTTTTTTTAACCACTAATCAATTTATTTATCTTAATGTAATAGTGTTCTTCCCCTGTAAAGAAATAGAGTGATAGCTTTTGGTGATCTAAATTTATTTCAGAAGAGGGGTGTGTGTGTGTGTGTGTGTGTGTGTGTGTGTGTGTGTGTGTGTGTGTAATAATATACAGTACAATGTAACTGCCAAAAAGTGCTAATATTTGTTATTAATTTAGATATTCTGTGATTTGTCATGAACAAAAATAATGGCCTCACAAATGACTGAAGAGAGACAATGCCTGGGTGCATAAATATCACCTAACAAATTTCTTTAGAATCAAAACAATACACACATAGAAGGCAAAGGTATTGGATAAAGATAATTGTTTGAACATAGTAGATAAGTTGGGAATTCACAGTTATTTTCTTTGCTTTTCTATTATCTGGAATTAGAATATTTTCCTAAAATATATTTTCATGTAATTATAAAAATGTATGAGTTTGGAGAAATACTCACTCAAAACCTGCAATGAGATATGTGTTAAATGGTTGATACTACCTAAATGGAATTTTAAAAGTGTTTTTCATGTATGAATTTTTAAAACTGAAAGAAGCTAGGAAAAAAATCTTTCCTATTATCAAGGTTGGAAAAAACACACCTTAAATTTAAAATTTTAAAACTGTACAGAATTTCTGCTTTTCAGTGCAGTAAATACAAAATGGAGATGCTTCAGTTTGCTTCTAGGTCACAGATGACAACCTCACAAAGCTTGTTCTAAGAAAGAGACAAGCAAAATTAGGCTGTGTCCATGTTTTTAATTTCTCTCAAGCTGGTGACATGCATTGCATGGGAGTTACAGTCCTAAACTGGGCTCCCCCACTAAGGGAACCAGTCCAGAACTAGCTCATTTGGGGGTTGGGAGTACAGAGTTGCTTCGAAGAGTAGGTGTTCCCAAGGAGTGGCAATCAATTCTGATTGGTCAACACACTGGAAAGTGGGCTATACTAAATGAGGGTCTTGGAGAACATGACTTAGGTCACTTAATCTTGGTCAAAGTGACATCACTTTCCATTTCACCTGTCTTAACAACAGGGAGGAATCAACATTTTCCCAGACTTGTCTGGGCAACAAAATAAGCAGGAAACTGAACTTGGGAAGAAAGGGGGAAAGGGGAAAGCTATGAGTCTCCAAGATAATGATTACTAAGAAAAATAATTTTTCAAAAAGGTGAACTATTTAGAGCTGGAAGAGATTTTCCAGATCAGATCATCCTCACCTTCCCCTCATACTTTTGCAGATAAAATAACTGAGATGCCAGAAAAGTATGTCATTTGCCAGTTTTGCACAGGTAGTAAATAGTGGCAAAGTCAGAATTTGAACTCAGGTCATCTGACTCAAAATCTAGTGCTCTTCCCTCTATAACATGCCTTGGGCTCAACATGTAGCCACTGTTTATTCTCCATAGCTAAGTCTTTAGATGAATTTTTTTTAAGTTGAACTGGAAGAAGAGCAACGTACATGAGACAAGACAGAAGACAATATTTTTTAAGAGACATTTCAGCATACAATTCTGGGAAACACGGACTTCAGAACTCAATAAAGTAGAAAGTATTACAATTGAACACAATCTGGTTGGCTGCACTTATTTAATAAAAGGTATCACTGACATAAAAATTTTCATGATAAACATTTAGCAAAATATTGGAAAGGCATTCATAGCTCAAGTTAAATCTTCCTCCTTAAACACCTTAGAACTTTTGAAGAAGGGGTAAATTGTGATTGTTCATACACATACCACCTTGTTCATTTATTCATCAATATAAAGTGCTGACTACAGACAAAACATTGTACTAGGTGCTAAAAGAACTACAAAGATAGTTAAGATATGGTCTTTCTATTCTTGAAGATCAAAATCTTGAAGGCAGGGATATGACAAAAACACAAATATGCAATACTATAATAATTTTACAACAGCTGGAGGACAGAATAGAATATAATATGAGAATAGGAGATACAGAGTGTGGTGTAAGATTGGAGGAGGCAAAGAACATCTCTAATTTTGGGAGGATCAGCAGTTACACACTTAAGATAAGGCCACTACATTATTAATTACTTTTAACTCTTTTATTTTTTAAAAAAGAGTCCTTTCATAAAGTGGGAGTAAACTAAATGTTTGTAATGTAAAAACAAAACAAAACAAAACCACACCACAGCAATTAAACTGAAAGAAAAAAAAAAGAAATGGACATTATGGGACTTCCAAGGTAGAGACAGACATAAGGCTAGTTCAGCAAAAGAGAAATTACACGAGTAATGCCACAGAAGGCAGGAAAACACTTCATAAATGACAAATAAGTAGTTCAGTCTGCGGCGGGGTGGTACAGTAGAAAGCATGGCATATTTGAAGTCAGATGTCCTGCATTCAAATCCAGGCTCTGTCACATGTTATCTGGGTGACCTTGGGTATATCACTCTGGGCCTTAATTTCTTCCTCTCTTCTAAAATAAGAGATGTTTATACTATATGATTCCTAAGGCTCCCACAAGCTTTAAATCTCTAATCAAATAACTATTCTGTAGCAAACAAAGAAGGGAACAATATAGGATAAGACTGAAAAGTAGGGGAGATGCCAGACTGAAAGGGTCTTGAATGCCAGGTGAGAGAGTCTAAACTTTATTTGGTGGGTAACAGTCACATATTATAGGGATTTGAACAAATGGGTGACATTATATCTGTGCACAAAGAAAATTTATATGACAGAGGTGTAAAGGATGAACCTGAGGAGGGCAGAAAATACTGCTTGGGAAACTAGTATATTATTGTAGTAGTAGAGTTAAGTCAATAGGGGTAGTAGATTCCAATCACATTTCAGAGATCAAATCATAATTTGGATACTTAATTAGATGAGGAAAAAGGAAGAGTCAAAGATAATACCAAAGTAGTAATCATAAGTGATTGGGTGATGGTATTAACAGAAATAGGTACATATCTTCCCTTCCAAATTTGTTATGTTTTCTACAAAAATGGCCTTGCTGTTTCTTATATATAACATTCTTTCTCTTGTCTCAGTGACTTTGCAGACTATCCCTCATACTTGGAATGTATTTACCCAGACTATATTTACCTCTTATGGATTTATTCAAAGTTCAACTCAAGTGCCACTTCCTACACAAGGCATTTACTGACTATCAACTCTTCCTGCCACATATCAGCTGCAAATATAATCCTCCTGAAATTACTTTGTACTTTGTATATATTTTGTCTATACTGGTGTGTATATGTTGTTTCCCTCTATAAATGAAATCTCTAGAACTTTGTATCAATGCCTGGCACATGCAAGGTTCTTAATAAATGCTTTCTTGATTGAGAGTTCTTTTGGAGGCATTTGAGTCTAAGGTACTGAAGGACATTCAGGTTTAGGTTTCTAGTAGTGAGTTTAAGTTTGTGTCTGGAGTTTGGAAAAGAGGTCCAGTTAAGAAAATATGAAGTCATCTGGGTAGGTAAGGTAGTTGTAGTCACAGCATTAGATGATATTACCAAGTTAGACAGCATGAAATGAATAAGGAAGAGAAGAAAAGAGAAGAGAATTAAGGACAAAATCTTGGGTTACATTCAACTCAATTCAATAAACATGTATTCAATATCTATTGTGTCATTTGGAAAAATAAAACACCTAAAATCTTAAAGAAAATAATGGAGAAAAAGTAGGAGGAATGAAAGGAACATAACATGTTCAGACCACAAATTATGCTATAATGTAGTATATAAAAATTAAACTATAATTTACATAATTTTATTTTTAGTAATTATAAAAATACAAATCATAGTATAATAATGTACTATAAAAGTAGGAATGAAAGGAGCATAGCATTTTGAGACCTTAAATTATACTATAATTTATATTATACAATATATAAATTATATTATAATTTATATAATTTTTAGTAATTATAAAAAACTATTTGAACTAGTTAAAAATAGAATAGTGGATAAGTGGTACAGACTTGATGTGGAAGAATTAGAAACGACTGATCTTAATAGAACAGTATTTACTAAACCTGAGAAGGTAAATTACTTGGGGAATAATTTTTAATTTGTCTAGAACTACCTGGAAAGCTGAAAAGCAAAAGCAAGAAATCTAAGCTATCAACAGCCTGATGAAAAAAAATATCCAAATGGTCAACAATTAGAGATATGAAAATTAAAGCAACTCTGATATTCTACCTTATTCTCATGAGACTGGCAAACTTAACAAAAACGGGAAAATAATAAATGTTGGAAGGGCTGCAGGAAAAAAGACACACTAATGAACTGTTGGTGAACTATGAATTGGTCTAGAAATTTCAGAAAAAAATTTGAAACACGTGCCAAAAATTACTAAGCTGTACATACCCTCTGATACAGTGGTATCATTGTAAGGCTTATGCCCCAAAGATATCAAAGAAAAAGGAAAAAGCAAATTGCACAAAAATATTTATAACAGCTTTCTTTTGAAGTGACAGAGAACTGGACAGTAAAGGGGTGCCTTTCAACTGGAGAACATCTTAAAAAACTGTGGCATATGAATGTAAACTATTACTATTGTGCCATAAGAACTACTGTGCCATAAGAAATAACGAAAGGGATAGGGATGGTTTCAGAGAAAACTGGGAAGGCCTTTACGAACTAGTACTGAATGAACTGAATAGAACTGAAAGAACAATTTATACAGTAACAACACTGTAAAGAAAAACAATTTGCAAAGGCTTACAAACTTTATTAAATGCAATGACCAACCATGATGTCAAATGTTATACATTTGACAGAGAACTGATGAACGCATAGAGTCAGAATAAGACATTTAGCTTTTGGACGTGGTCAAGGGGAGAATTTGTTTTGCATGACTGTATATTTGTTATGGGTTTTGTTTCTCTTTTCCTTTTTCAGCAATGGAGAAGGTGGAGACAGAAAATGAATGTTTATTAATCGACAAAAAATAATTTTTAAAAAGAACTGAAAAACAATTGGTAGAAATTAGATTTAACCCACCAAGTCATTTAAACTCCATTTGCTTTAGTTTCCTCAACTGTAAAATGGAGATAATAATAGCACCTACCTCACAGGTTGTGGTGAGGATCAAATGAGATAATATTTGTAAAGCACTTAGCACAGTGCCTGGCACACAGCAGGAACTTAATAATTACTTGGTCCCCCCATGTTATGCCACAAAAAAGAAACTCAAAATGGACATATGACATGATTTTTAAAGGTTATATAACATTAAAAAAATTAAAAGAGAAACAGATTTGATGCCACCTACAGCTCAGGGTCAAGAAGGGAAGAACTCTTAATCAAACAAAGGATAAAGTCTGCCACAAAAGATAAAATAGGTAATTTTGATTCCATGAAATCTGAAAGCTCTTGAATAGATCTAATTAATGCGACTATGACAGGGGTGAGGAACCTGTGGCCTCAAGGCCATGTGTGGCCTTCTAGGTACTTGGGTGCAGCCTTTTGGCCTAGTCCAAGTTTCACAGAAAAAATCCTTTTACTAAAGGGATTTGTTCTATGAAGTTTGGATTCATCAAAGGACTGCACTTGAGGAACTAGAGGGCCATAGGTGACCTCGAGGCCACAGGTTGCCTACCACTGAACTCAAATATGAAGGGAAGTGGTCAATTGGAGGGAAAAATCTTCATATCAAATATCACTCATATGGGTCTAATAGCCAAGATACATAGAAAACTAACAGAAATAAATGAAAATTAGAGTAGAGGCATTCCCCCAATGAAGAAGTGTTCAATGGATATAAACAAATAGTTCTCAAAGAACTGCAAAATATATTAATAAATAAAATATTATTTCATATATAAGCTCAATAAATATAAACAAAGTTCCCAAAGGAAGAATTGCAAAGTATTATGTTAATAAATCTTATTTCATCTTTGCCTCACTTACTTATGTTTTGTGTAGAATTTAAAATGTACATAATATAGTAGTACATGTGCATAATTTGCAGGGATAGGGATAAGTACTAGATATGTGATTTTATTGGCACAGGTAATTAATTGGTAAGGAAACTTCCTCTATCATTGTAGGTCAGCACCTTCTTGATCACATCGACATTTTGTGTCTATCAGGACTTGAACACGTGTGTACCTAGCTCA
Source organism: Vombatus ursinus (assembly GCF_900497805.2). Taxonomy (NCBI): domain Eukaryota; kingdom Metazoa; phylum Chordata; class Mammalia; order Diprotodontia; family Vombatidae; genus Vombatus; species Vombatus ursinus. Next base: position 4,136,763 of record NW_020948739.1, read on the forward strand.
ATAGCTGGAGGTTTTTTCTACTATACCATCTTATTTCTCTTACACCATGCAATATACATGTTCAAAGAAATTTTACTGATAGGGAGTGATAAAAAATATTTTGATCTCAATGATCTAGAGACAATAGGGTCAATAAAATAGGGTGTTAACCTTGAAATCAGGAAGTCTTAGTTAAGTTTCATCTCTGACACTTCTTGTTTGTATAACCCTGGGTGAGTCAAGTACACAATGACAGTTCTCTAAAACTGTAAGTTGCCTTTGAAACAGTTGGTGGAGGCATTGGCTGTTGCCTCATTAGGAGCTCTCTATAACAATTAAATCACAGGCCTAGTAGATCTTACACTCTAATAAGGGGAGAAGATAAAAATAGAGATAATTACAATGTACAACTTTAAATGATAATTGCATTGGAGAGGGATAGAAAAAAAAAAGTTATGTGAATTCCAAGGGTGAAGGTTATTTGAACTGAACTTTAAAGGATAAATGGAAGGGATCAGTAAGAATAAGAGCCAACAAAGGAGTCAGAGCAGGAGCACTCTGATAAGCAGGAGAAGAATCAGAAGAAAAAGGTCATGTGAGGAAAGATTGCCAAGGAGGAGGAATGATCAAGTGTTATATCCTGAAGAGAGTTGAGGAGGAAGAAGGTGGTTTAAAAAAAAAAAACAAAACACTGGATTTTGTGATAAGGTCATTAGTGTGCCTTGAGAGAAGAGTTTTATAGATCAGTTGAGGTAGAAATTAAATTTCAAGGAGTTTATGTATGTTGATGGTAAGACAATGGAGGATAGTTTAGACTATAAGATATTTGATGAGAAAAACTAGATGGTAGGTAGGCATATGAGTTAAGTAAAGAGTGAAAGGAGGAAAGATATGAACATCTGAACAAATATCTGAACATAAGTCATGTGGAGAGGAACTAGTGGAGATTGAAGATGTATACAAGACATGGGCTGATTGATGGAAACATGGTCTTAGAGGAAGCAGTTGTGCACAGTCCTCCTATTAAAACAGGAAATAAATGAAATAAAGACAGAACACATGAAAAAAGTGAAACATTTTGATGTGTGGAGGCAAGAAGTTAAAAGAGGTCACAGTGGATAGTCTGAATTGCCTTAGGTGAGTAGGTGGTGAGGCCATCTGCTGTGAATAGAGAGTCAGAGAGGAGTTGGATGCTTTTGGAGAGGGGAAAAATTTGGAACAATCATTGTGGGAAAGCAGATAGAGAATCAATCACTGAAGAAGAAAGAACTGACAAGCATATGTGAGGGTTTAGTTGAGGCTATACAGAATATATTTATAGTTAGTAGACTCAGCTTGATTTTGAGACTTTCTCCAGCAACATTCAATAACCAGGAGGCAAAGTCTGAGAAATCAAATGGGTGTTGACCAAGGTTGAGTATTAGCAGAGCTGGAACAGTGGAAGCCTAAGCTTAAAGGGCGAGGGATTTTAGCTTAATGAATCACTGAAGTGGCTGACTCTGGGATCAAGACTTGGTAAAGGCAAGTGCCACCAAAATGAGGTAAATGGAAGAACAGGGATAAGGAGAAGGGATGGGAGGAACAGAAGAGAATGAGGAACACGCTTCCTGTGAGAGAGGGAATGGGAAACGTAGGACAACATTATGATTGACTATGCTAATTGTCCTATGCTAATACATGTAAAATTGTTAACATATAATATTTGATAGTATAGATTCTAAATACCCATTTTAGTAAAACAATTCATATATGTATAATTTTGTGTACACATATACATGAATATAATTTAGTCAAACAATTCATATATTACTGCTTTGAACTGTCAAGTTCTGCTGTTATCTGAATTCTGGGGATCTTAAGGCTGAACCGAGGTATGTATTTATAGAAATTCCTCAAGTGTGTGTATTCACACATATATCTATACATTCATCAGTACATACACATATAATATAATGCTCTATTATATGCAATGTTTAATATATTTAATATATTCATTGGTTCTTTAATAGGTTCCTGTATACAACTGTGACATTCACCAAAATCAATAGAATCATTTGAAATAATAAGTTTTTTTTCCTAAAGTCTAGAATATGAAGATATATTTCCCCAAGGGTAGTCATAAAATTTTGCTAATGGTAAATGCTAAAATAACAGTTTTTATGACTCACTGAAAATATTTTTTGCGTTATTTGAATTTTCTGTATTTTTTGCCTATTTGTAACTTCTCCTGGGTTAAGTATAACTTTATACATCTAGACAAATCCATGCACAGAGTTTCACAATTATAATATAACAATCTGAGAAATAAATTCTCAAAAAGTATTCAATCAGTTTCATTGTCCCTCCTGACTACACCCTCAACCTTAGCAAAAAAAGTTTTTTGTACCTTTGCTACCTTATTAAAGAATTTTTGCAACTTGCTGTCAGTTCTCAATATTTCTGATCTCTCATTCAATTATTGCCAATATCATCTTTCAGAAGACAAAGGAACAAGCTAATTCTAGATGTAACTCTGTTAAAGAGGATGATTAACTGGAACAAATGATTACTGGAAACCTGGGAGGCACTGAAGATGCTATTTGAGAGTTTGTGACTCAAGGTAAGTAAACTACTGTAGTGAAAAGATTAGTAAGAGTTTAAGAGCTGGGAGGCCTGTGTTTGAGTCCTGGCTTTGCTACCTGCTAACTGTAAGAACATGGGCAAGTCATGTAGCCTTAATGAACCTCAGTTTCCTCATTGGCAAAATGATGAAAATAAGAATTGGTTAGAGAAAAACATTTAAAAATCCTAAAATTTTATATAATGTGAACTATTATTATTCAAATTCTGGCTCTGTCCCTAATTAGCTGTGGCCTTTGTTTCCTTAACTATAAAGTGGGGATAATCATTGTTATCAACCAGCCCACAACACTTTTGTAAGGAACACATTGTATACCTTAAAGCACAATAAAAATAGTATTTTTTATTATGACTCTTATAAGGTGGCAAATACTAGATATCATATATAGTCTATTCTTAAGGACACTGAGAATGACTCATAAAGCCTTCAGAGAAAGGACAGTAGGATTCTCAAGGGATATCAAATCCAAAAGGATCAGAGATTCTCAAGAACAAAATTGCTTTAGTTATTACTAATTCTCAGGAAGAAAGGAAGGTGACAGAGATTAATGTGATTACAAAAAGAGGTCACAGAGCAACTCAAAAAATTTTTAAACTGCATCTAATATTTATTAATGCCTTTTATTTTTATATCACATTCATTTCTGAATAATTCAGTCCTCAGCCCTATCCCAATGAGCCAGCATTGTAACAGACTTAAAAAGAAAAAAGTAGCTCAGAAAAATTTACCAACACATCAAACTAATATGACAGAATATGTGACATTCCATGTCCACAATCCCTCATATCCATAACCTTCTTATGGCCACATTATTTTCCCTTGACATATCTTTTATTCCAGACAAATTGGATTCTCTATCATCCATGTTTAAATAGGCTTCCGTTTCTCATCTCTGGCTTCTATTTTTTCAAGGCCCAATTGAGTTACCATCTCCATGAACTTTCCTGATTCCTTCAGATGAAAATTATTTATTCTTTTTTACATTTCTGAAAACATTTTGGGCAAATCTTTTGTGTGAATTTATCACATTCTGCCTTGTCTCACAACTTTTTGTGTATATTTGTTATTTCTCACATGCCCATGATCTGGGGAAACAATTCCTCTGGAGAAAAGGTCAGTCATCCCCATCCAACTTCTACCCACAGGGCAGGCAAGCCAGACTCTTTGAAGCAATGGTGCATTCCTGAGGGAGAGATGAGAGGCAGCAGAATGTGCCAGACAAGTCAAACTGCCATCACCACAGTGACCACTATCTCCTCTCCAACCTGATGGACCCTGAAAGGAAGACTCTTGGGAATAGTAATGCTTCCATTCCAGTGCCCACAGACATCCTTCCGGAAGCAGCCCTTCTGAGATGCAGCCTGGCAACTGCTTCTGCAGATGCTACAGCCACAGCTACTGAAAAGCCAGAAGAGAGAGCTCCTGCCACTACAGTCCTCAGTGCTTTCTTGAAGAGAGGTGTAACATCGCCAAGTGTTCTGTTCCTCAGGCTAAACATCTGTTCATTGAATTTTTCCTCATGGGCATGAGTTAGAGGCTCCTCACTATCCTGGCTGATCTCTTTGTACGGTCTCCAACTGATCAACGTCTCTCCTAAAATGTGGGCCCAAGAGCTGATATTTTAACTGGCTTTCTTCCCACTTGGTGTTTTAAATATTAGGAAACTACAACAAAGTGAAAAGGGACTATACCTTGTGTTCTAATAAGCTTAATCACAGTAGTCCTGTTCATTCAAAATTGCAAAGGAAATGGTAGCATTATGAGTTTTAAGCCTAGTTATTAATTATGTGACCATAACTAGCAATATTAAATTCATTTATTCATTGAATCATCAACCATTTATTAAATACCAACTATAAAATATAAAAAATCCATGCTAGGCATAAGGATTGCTAGATGATACAAAAGCATCATTATTAAATAATATGTATCCATTCCAAAGTTTTATATAAGCCTACTCGTCTCAAAAGAGGTGGGTAGGTGGCCTAATGGACGGAGAATTGGGCATGGACTCAGGAAGACGTGAGTTCAAATCCAGCCTTAGACACTTACTAGCTGCGTGACCTTGAGCAAGTCACTTAACATCTGTTTGTTTTAATTCACTAGAGAAGGAAATAGTAAAACACTCCAGTATCTCTGCCAAGAAAACCCCACAGATGGCATTGGCACGGGGTCACAAAGAGTAGGACATGACTGAATGAATGAACAGCTGCTCTCAAAAGAACATATGGATTATGGGGGGAAATGCCTAAAATAGCTATATCTATAATTTGTTCAGGAGAAAAAAAACGGTTCAGTAATTCCTGAGAACAAAATCAGCCTACATTCAGGACAATAACACAGGGACTCATTAAGTATTATCCACAAAAATATAGTTTCTAGTTGTATAATATGACCCCCTGGGGTAAAAGACAAAAAACAAAACTTCTAAGACAGTTTAAGAGGAGATTATTAATACTGCAAAATAAGAACTATCATAGTTTTAATTCTCTTAGTGCAAGATGGGTAGTCTTCTCATAAAAATTCATTATGGACACAGGCATGCTTATCACACAAATGTGTTCATGCCACACCATCTGGGGTCTTCTACTGCCAGCACAGATGTTGTGAGCTGGCAGAAATAGTCAAGAATCCTGCATGCAACTATTTCAGAGTGTTGGATTTTTGTTCATTTTAATTTACTACTAGATTATGAGGAAATGTGCTATGTATATTCAAATTTGCTGCCATGTGTGTACCTGTGATTACAACAAACTAAAATTTAGAGTTGCCTCTTTGGTAGATTTGAGACACCCTTCTTTTTATTCTCACCCAAAAGAAAAGAATCTGAAATATATGTACCTCTTTAATATTCTGGTTATGAGCATCTGGAAATACTTGATAATAATCATTCTATTAATGCAAAGCCAAGTCATAGCAACACGCTCATATGCTTCCCTACACTAAAACACTTCCTTCCAGTCCACACAGCATGGACAGAAGAGAATGAGAAGTTCCTTGTTATAGGACCTCTACAGCTCCTACATAGGAAAATCGTCAACCAGCTTGCTTCTTAGCAGCTAATGCTTCTTTTTAACTGACTGGCAGAGAGCTGTACTTAATAAAAGGGAAAAGTAGCAGGGAGGCATAGAGACATATCTGAAAAACATATTTATTCTTGCCCCCCCCAGCCCATCCTGTCTCTGTCTCTTTCTTCAACTATTCAGTGTTACCCCAATTGTACCAGGTCATCACGATACCAGTGCTATTCCTGCTCTGATCACTACCTCCAGAAACTCTTGCTAAGCCTTTAAAGCTAGCTTTTATATAGTGCTTTAAGGTTTGAAAAGCATTTTAAAATATCATTTCATTTGATCTTCACAACAACCCCAGGAGATAGATGCTATGATTTTTCTCATTTTACAGATGAAGAAACTGAGGCAGGCCCCCTTCTCTCCTCAGACACTGCCATCACACTACTGCAGGCCCTGATCACATCATACCTTGATTGCTGCAAGAGCCTGCTTCAAGCAAGAGCTTGAAGGCTGCAAGAGGCTGCCTGCCTCAAGTCTCCCCCAAGTCCTATCCACGCTCCATTCAGTCACTAAAGCAATTTTCCTAAAACGCAGGTCTGATCATGTCACCCCACTACTCAGTAAACTCCAGTGCCTTCCTATTGCCTACGGGAGCAAATACAAAATGCTCTGTAGGTATTCAAAGCCCTTCATAACTTAGCTCCCTCCTACCTTTTTAGTCTTACATTTTACTCCCCAATACACATACTTCGATCCAGTAACATCCCTGATTGTCCCACAAACAAGACACTCCGTCTCTTGGCTCCAGGCATTTTCTCTGGCTGGCTGTCCCTTATACCTGGAACACTCTGTCTCCTCTGCTCTGACTGCTGACCACCCTGGCCTCCTTTAAGTTTCAACTTAAATCCCAACTTTGTATAGGAAGTTTTTCTTAATCCTCCTTAATTCCATTGCTTTCCTTTTAAAAATTATTTTCTATTTATCCCATTTATAGCTTGCTTTGTATATACTGTTTGCCTTTTGTCTCCCCCAATACATTGCAAGCTCCTTGAGGGCAGGGACTATCTTTTGCCTCTTTTTGTATCCCCGGTGCTTAGCAGAATGTCTGGCACATAGCAGGCAATAATAAATGTTTACTGATTGATTGGAAGATGTTAAGTGATTTGTCCCAAAAATATCCCACTTCTGAACACCTTTAATTGCTAAGAAATTTTCCTTTACATTAAATTTTCCTTTACAGCTAATAAGTGCAAAAGGTAGGATTTGAACTCAGGTTTTCCTGACTTTAAGTCCTGTGTTTTATCCATTGTTCCACTTGGCTGCCCACTGTCCTATGGGGAACCTGGAGAAGAAATCATGATGACATACAAAGGTAATGACAGCTTTAGAAGAAAGAGACTTAAATTTCCTCATTTCACAGTTTCTACTATCTGTAAAACTACCTATTAAGGGTAGAAGTAAACTTATTTTAAAAAACCCTAAAACCACACAGATTCTCCAACCATACAACTAGATGTAAGTCTGATGAACATTGAGGAGGGTCTATAGGAAATAAGGGTCAAGAGTGAAAGGATCTCCCTGCTCCTCTTGCAGGGAGGGCTATTTCCCTTGACAGAACCATATCATTCCCTTCAGAACCAGAGGGGGATAAAAATATAGACTACATAATCAATAATCATGTTTTAAAAATGTTAATGGTAGAAATTTGGGCTTAAGGAAAAAAAAAGGTAGATTTACCCAACCCTTTTGTCATTCATTACCTCATAACAATTATGAATCAAAAATATTTTTGTTTGACTTGGAACCAGCTGATGGTAGATTAACAGATGGTTCTTTAAAATTCTGTTCTTATTCCAGAACCTTTAAGTTGTTGAAAATGTATCTACTTAAATATAATACTATAGTGGCAGCAAAACATGGTCTACATGTTCTCTATTTAACACTAAACAATCTGGATACCAGAGCTGTTTGGAAATAATTCTATCAAAGACTGAAACATTACCCTAGTGCTGTAACAAACAAATTTGCCTTTTACATTTTTTACTTTCAAAATGTATCTTCATAGATTTAACCTAAACAGATCTTTTTTTAAAAAAAAAGTATAATCAATTAAAAGCAATTAATTCAATCAGTCCACAATAAATTTTATCAGCTACCTTTATAATACCTAATAATTTGGTAGAATTAGTGATCAGAAAATTTATCATTTCATCCAGGGCAGAGCCATTTGTCTTTTTGTAGAGCAAAGAAAAATAAGTTTTTCACAATGCTTTTAACATGGAACAGTTCACAGCAAAACCTAAAAGCAAATGTTAAAGATTGAGAAAATATACAAAATTTTAGGTAGAATCTCATGATGATGAATGCCTCCTACCCTGGACATCTGTTCAGCAGGTGCCAAAGAAATCCTGGATGTGTTTTGTGCTTGGGGATCTGCTTTAACTGCTACAAAAGACAATGAAGTGTTCCCTCTCATTTTTCATTCCTGAAAACTACCTTCCTCCAGGCAGAGGCTCATTCCTTTCATACCCTGAGAAAAGATAGAGAAAACTCTAGGTTTTTTTCTCAGCAAATACAAAAAGATAAATACGGATGAACTTGTGTTACTCCATAATTTTATGAGTCACACATTTTGGAAAGTATATTTCCATTTTATATACTATGAAATGAAAAAAACCTTTGTTTTCTCTTATTGTCAGGGGCTACCCAAAGTAGGAATTTTTACTTCTGCACTGGGTAGAGACCACTATAACTGTTACCTTCTTTGATGATTTTTCCTATTGTGATTAAATAATTTATGGTATTAAGACCAAAATGAACTCTGAACTATAATATTACAAGGAATAAAAGCTTATTTGTTGTTAATCCAAGTACTCTAATCTATACTTAATTACTATGATAAAAAGATCACAAGCAATCAGTATGATGAAAATCTTGTTTGATTCTCAGTCTCAGAGGCAAATATCTATGTAGAAAAAATTAATCATTAGAAAGACACATTCTATTTTCAAACTAACTCGAAACATGGGAACCTTTTCTTTTAAAAAGAGTCACATTATTAAAAACAATGGTTTGGGTGTAAAATAAGATCAGTGCTTGGAAGGGATGGAATAAAAGGAAAGCCAATTTTTATGTTGGTGGCTTTCATCCCATTCTCCAACTTGGAGTAAGTAAAAGTTTCTCTGTCATAGCCCCTTAGTTACTTACTTTTCCCCTTTCATTTCTTCCTCTTTTTTCCCTATTCTCTTTTTCTTTTCTCTCCAATCCTCTGAAGGCTAAGAGAACAGAGGCAAGAAAGAGCAGAGATGGTGGTAGATAGAACTGGGATTGATAGGAATGGTTGAGGCCGAGAGAGGAGAAACTAGTTGAGTTTATTTTCTCTTCCATTTAACACTCTGGATAAATTAAAGATAAAGATTTTTATCTGATAAATATTTACTTCTGGGAACCAAACCTAAAGTAATAGTGTATTGTGTATAATTATGTGGTCCTATGGATCCCCTAGTCCACAGTAAAAAGCAAAGAAACTTCTGTCTTTTCCACAAATATGTCTACTTTCTGGAGTTAATTAAAACCTGTCCCTTTAGATTCTACTTCTCTTGAAACCCTCTCCAATGGAAATGTTGCTTCTCTCACTGCCCCTACTCATTAATTCAACAAATTTCTCAAGCATTTACTCTGAACAAGGTACTGCTTAAGTGCTGGTGGTACAAAGAAAGCAAAAATATAGTTCCTGCTCCTACAGAGATTATAATCTATGGGATAATGATAAACACACAAATAATGGCAAGATGGGGAGAGAGCAATATGTGGAAATGAGGCATCCATGCAAAGTGCTATCAGAAACATGGAAAGGGAGAAAGATAACTGTCCCCTTGGAAGCTGAATGAAAGCACAGCATACTCCTTGCTCTCCACAAATGAATGAGGATAGCACAAAAATGATCTTGAGGCATCAATCTCTGGTCCTCAAAATACTATTTGCAACAAAGTCTTCTCATTCTAAGCACTACATATTTACTGGCCTTCAGGACAACACTCATCTTTCTTGGTGACTTAGCAGTAGGCTCACAATTCTCCCTATCTCCTGCTATCCCAACAACTTCAACAGTGACACTAATTACCTTTTCCAATACCCTGGGTTAACAATTTCTCTACATCCCAATTCCAATGAATCTTCTACTTTACTTCAGGCAACATTCATGATTACTAGGTAAATAATTTTTCCCTAACATCCAAAACTCTGAAATTCCCTATGATCCTTTCTCTTTTTATCTTTCCACTTCTTTCCCCTCGGTTCTATTCAATTTTTTTTTTCCATCTTCAAGTGAAATATAGTCCTTAAATACTCCCCTCCTCCCAACTCTCCAGTCCCCAGCTGTCTTCATTTGTTTTCCTAACCAATTTTGGCCAGTCAACTATTTTAGTCATGTTTTTGCTAGAGTCCTTCAATTTTTCAACTTCCTACCATATTCAATATGGCAATCCACAACCGTAAGCAATTAATGATTTTTTTCCTACTCCTGCTTTAAGAAGACCAACCAGAAGATGTATTGAAGAGATAGGATACTAAGGGTGGAAAACCAGATAAAAAGGGTAGTGAAGGAGTACAGGCATGAGATGTTAAGAAATAGAATGATCTTGATAGTCACAGAAAACAGAAATGGAAAGTTGCCTATGCATATTTGTTACAAAGAATGTGCCTTTCTTTTCTCTTTTTCCCCCAATGGGGTGGAAAGTGAGAGAGAGAAAAAAATTATTTCTGTTAATTTTTGTTTAAATGAGAGGGTGCTACAGCTGTGGAATTTTTGCATGCACTTTCAGATGAGGTCACTATACTATTAGCTTTACTTAATTGTTTTATTTTTTAAAAGAGGCCTCTCCAGGAGTGGGGTAATTTGTAAATGTCTGTAACATAGGAACAAAACATGGCAATAAAACTTTAAAAAATTAGTAAAAGAATAAACAGGATATCCAGACTGATTTGATATGAAGGGAAAAGTACAGAGGTCAGTGATAATTTCAAAGTTTAATGCCTGCGTATCTAGAGATACAACAGTCACACAATAACAGAAATTGGAAAATCAGCAAGAAGATCAGTTTTCTTGGAAGTTGGTGAGTTTAGTTTTAGATATGTTGGGTTTGAGGTGAAAATTTCCATTTAAGTAGAAATTTTCAACAACCTGACATAAGTGTGGGAAATGGAAAAGGAACGAGCAAAGAAGACAGAAAAGGAATAGTCAGAGATAAAAGACAGTCATAATAGTATACTGTTTAAGAACCACCAGAAGCAAGTATTCTTTCCTATCATAATAAAAATAATCTCAATCCTATTTATCCATGAATAACTAAGGTGTTTAATAAATGTTTTTCAAAACTGATTTCTAGTTCTTCACAACCTTTCAAAGATCAATGACAATGGTTCAGCAATTGTATCTGCTAATTTCACTGAGCAGTAAATAGTAGTCCATTTGAGCCAGGTGCACTGAACTCATGAAAGGTAAGGTTGCTTTAAATTTCCTTATTTACCATTCCTCTCAAGATATTGCCGCCAAGCCCCAGTATGGGCAACCTCTCTCTCTCCCTTTTCAACTCCCTTTCTGGTGTTTCTTCTCCCATTAGAGTGTCAACTCCTTGAGGTCAGAGACTGTCTTTCTTTTTCTGTGATTTTGCATCTTTGCAGCTTAACAAGGGGGTCAAGCACTTAATAAATGTCTGTTAACTTGACCATGGATATTAACAACTACTAGCCATTTTTATTCTGCCCTTTCCTTTCCAAGAACATTTTCCTTAGCAGAAAAAAACAGGAGCAAATTAAGAACAGAGACATTCACCAAAATATCATTGTTCCCTCCACAAAAGAAAGCAGTCTTTCTTTCTTCAATCCTCCTCTTTTCACCTCTATGGCTTAAAAAACTCTAATTTGTTATCCTTCGACTTTCTCACCAATTTCAGCTCCTTCTTTGTGTTAGCACTCCTGAGACTCCTCTTACAGGATCATGCCACGTTTTCACATCCCTCTTCTAACACGCGCTTGTGCTTCCAACTTCTATAGCGTCTTTTATATATCTAAGTTAGTGGGTGAGCTCTGTGTACATCCACACACATTTCTTTAGATAACTTTCCTTTATGTTATTCACTGGGATTGTTTCTTTTTATGATTTTAGAATTAAAACCTGAAAATCATCTTTTCCCTCCTTGGCTAACATGCCCTATAGGATGTTAGTCCATGTGATCATACCAGTTCTTTTTGTGAAATGGTCTCTCCTCAAAACAAGAATGTAAGTTAGACTATTTCCTCTTCTTGACTTTCACAAATGATAAGATCATTTTCTAAGCTAGCAATCAGTTCCTTTCTGTTGATGAGTATCAGATGTGCAGTATTATTTCCATTTGTTGATTCCCCTACCTTTTGAAGGAGGAAATTAACATGAAGACAAATTAACAAATTATTACACACTTGTCTTTTAGCAGAGAGAGCATGTTTTGGATAATTGAAATTTTTCATGGAACTAGGTGTGTGAGTGCCTCCTGAATCATCTTGGGAAAGCAGAACTGGAACTGGAGTTGTGATGGAGGATGAATCTAACGCATTAAGGCACTGTACACCAATACTCTTTAAAATCCTAGAAAAGGTGTTGGTTGATAACATGACTGCTCCAGGTGTAGAACATTTCCCGAACTCTTCATCTATTTCCTCTTGTTGTCCAGATGGTTTATATACTCTCCAATTACAATATTGCTTCTTTCTCTACTTATCTTTACCCAGTGCTCTCCCTCCCTCCATGATTCCCCTCTTTGGTTCCTAGATTTTCTCACATGAGTATAATTCTTAATTTACAATATAAGGAATATATTGAGAAACAGCACAGAAAATAAGGTAGACATTCTCAGAGTAAAAAGACTTGAGCCTGAGTTCCTCTTCTGATACATACTGACCATGTGAAAATTTCATAAACTCTCAGTGCCTCAGGCAACTATCTTGTACTGTCAACATCAGACCTCCAAGTGGGTCTGGGAAGAGTCTCAGAGCTGAGTCAAAAGAAGACTTTAGAGATAGCATTGCTATTCGCTTCTTGCAAGAGCTGACTGGAGGAGAAAGATTCTACCTTTCTCTTTCTGTTTCCCTTTCCTTGCAGAACCAGCAAAAGGTATGGACTTAGGACAGCTGTGCAATCCCAGGCTTAGAAGATCTGCTTTTGGTGAAGAAACTTCATAGCATTTGAACAGCCCAGAAGAGGTGTGATCTGAGTATAGCCACCAGAAGAGAATGGGCCCTGCCAAGCAGGAGAATACAGAGGCCCAGAAGAAGAGCCACTCTGCCTGTAAGTGCTTGGCGGTACACACTGTTCCTGATGGAAACCCAGGTCATCAAGGCCCAAAGGGCAAAACTGCCCCAGGCATATGAATCACCCACACATATACCTCATTAATCTATGGTTTTTAAAATTTGTGCCCACTTTCCCCAATGATGGGAGAGTATGACCCATGTTTATTGGTGGAATGTCATGTTTTAATTACTTTTGTTTTAGCTTGTGTTTAGTAAATGTTTATGATTAATAGCTAGTGGTATAATCAATTGATGCAGAGTAAAATACACAGAACCAGAAGAACATACCTGAAATTATCAAAACATAAATTTTAAAAAATCATCAGAGAAGCTGAAAAGTGTGGACAGAGAGATATCCTCAGACTCAGTTCAAATCTCACCTCAGACATATAGTGGCTATGTGACTCCAGGTGAATTCCTGGGCCTCTCAGTGCTCTTCTATCGGTTCCATTCCCTGAGACTATAAACACAGAACAGGTGCCAATTTGCACTGGTAGGTAATCTCCCTACATTGACAAAATTGCAAGTCTGATCCAATTTTAAAAACCAAAATGAAGCCAAACTTGGAAAAACTGAAAAGCAACAGTTCCAATGAACAGACAATAAAGTAGGGCACTAAGAAGGGAAAACCTTGCATACATTGCCAAAGTCACTGAGTTAGTTGCTTTTTTTTGTTACTAAAGTAGGTTCAATCCTGGGGACAGACTAGAGGAGAGATAGCCAGGAAGGACTTTGATATAAAAATAAAATAAAACAAAACATTTAAAAAATAAAATGAAGCTATGATTTGACTGAGTATATCTAATATTTAGATGTTTAATCCAAGAATTTAAGAGAAAATACAGAATCCTGGAACTGAAAGGAAACTCCAAGGTCATTTATGCCAGAACAGGCATCTACTCTACAACATCTAGTCTACACTTGACCCACAGTGACGGGGAACCTGCTATATCCAGAGGTGGCTTATTCCACTTTTGAATATCTCTAATTGGTAAGAAATTTCCCTTCACATTGAGCCACCATCTGTCTCTCTCTGAAATGTCCATTCATTACCAATCCTTGCACTTCTGATTGGTTTCCCTGAATCAAGTTTTTCCCCCACTCCATTCCATCCTCCACTTATCTGTCAAAGTGATCTTCCTAAAACTCAGGTCTGACCTCCACTGGTGCCCTATTGTCTCCAGGATCAAATCTAAAATTCTGTTTACATTTTAAAGCCCTTTATAATCTGGCCCCTTCCTACACTTCCAGGATCCTCACATCTTATTCTCCTCCAAATATTCTGCAATCCAGTGACACTGACCTCCTTGTTATTCTTTGCAAAACACTGCATCTCCTGACTACATGCATATTCACTGGCTTTCCCCCATGCCTGGCATTCTCTCCTTGCTCATTTCCTCCTCCTGGCTTCCCTGACTTCCTTCAAGTCTCAGCTAAAATTCCACCTTTTGCAAGAAGTTTTTCCCAGGCCTCCTTCATGAAGCTAATGCTTTCCCTCTGAGATTATCTCCAGTTTATCCTGTATGTATCTTGTTTGTACATAGTTGTTTGTCCTTCACCCAGTCTAATAAGAATGTGAACTCAAGGATTACTTTTTCCTTTCTTTGCATTTCCAGTTCTTAGCAGAGGGCCTGGATATAGTAAACACTAAATGAATATTTATTAACATGCTCTTTAGGTACGGAAGGACAAATTTAATCCCTAAGTCTTTTGTTTTCCAGGCAAAGCATCTCTATCTAGCTCCTTCAACTGATATTTGTATGGTGCAGTTTCTTATCTTTTCAACAAACTGGTTGCCCTCCTCTGGACCTGTTTTGGTTTGTCAATATCATTCCTAAAATGTGGCATTTTATACTTAATATGTAGTCTGACAAGTGTAGAATAGAGCAGGTCTATCACTTCCCTCTTTCTGGATACTAGGTCTCTCTGAATGTAGTCTAAATTTACTGCATTAACTTTGATAGCTGCCTAATTGTTGACTCATTAAATTTAGAGACCACTATGTGCCTTAGGTCTTTTTCAGACTAACTACTGTTTAGTCTTTTATGCAGGACTGTAAATGTATGCCAGAGTTTGCCTTCATATACTAATTCCACTTTTACGTATATGAAATAATTTATAAGTGTGTCTATCTGCAAATGGCTAGACTGTGTGTTGCAAAAATAGAAAGCCTTTTAGGGCCACTGAAAAGAATGAGAAGTATTAGTTCTGAGGGTATACAGAAAAAAAAACAAGTGGTTATTCAAGTGAGAATTACTGCTGTCTTTCAAACTCATCAAGGCAAACTTCTTAAAATGTATCTTTCAAGGGTCATCTGATGGGTCTGAAATCTTGATTACTGAACAAATAAAAAGCATTTATTAATGTTTACTATCTTTTTTCTCAGTCAGAAATAACACTTGCATTTTTAAATGCCCCTGGTTAAAGTTGACACTGCATTGGCCTTGATTACATGTAAAGAATTATGTGAATTTGAACAAAGCTCACATGAATATACCCAGACATCACTCTCACTGCAAATGGAGTTCTCATCTTATATGTTACTTATATATCTCTACTTTTATCTATGTCTTCCCAAATATATATGTACATAGTATGTCTATGTAGACATTTATGAACGAATGTAAAAAGAAAAAGGAAGGAAAGTTACTAATGAAAATAAAAATGTACTTACAAAATCGAAGTCTCCATCTTGAGGAACTTTCCAGTTGTCAGGAAAAACATTTTTTGACATTGGGAATGGCTCATGTATGTTCTGATTACAGTTTTCATGACTCTTATTTTTGAAATCTTGTTTATCAAAATAATCCATAAAAGATGGTCTTTGCACTTGCGATGAAGCTGCATTTCCTTAGTTAAAAAGAAAATAGGCAAGGTTTAGGTATTAGTATTAAAATAATCTCATATTTATATTATACTTTTTCCTTTATAAAACATTTTTCTCATAATATCACTGTGAAATAGGTAGTTCAAGTATTATTATTCCTACTCTACTACTGAGAAAAGTGAGGCTGAGATAAATGATTATTATAGAATCATTTAGTATTCTACCTTGCAAGTGGCAGAAGGAATATTTGACTCTAAGGTCTCTTGACTATGCAGAAATATGAATTCCTAAATTATGGAATAAGTTTAAATTGTCCAAAAATAAATTAATAGTCATTCTACTCAATCTAACAGAGAAAAAAAAACACCTAACTAAAATTCAATTAGTGTTATTACAAAGAAGAGTTTTAAAACTACATAACATTTAAACTGTGAAAATGTTTCAGAGGGTAAGAAGTACTCATTTTTTTACTACATTTTTAAAATTAGAAAATTGTTTTGAATACTTTGGAAATGAGTTAACACAATACTGCTGTAAATTACCTGTAAATCTTAAACAATTTTGCCAGCATTTTTTATATATATATATATACACATATATAGGTTTTATCAAGGATGTTAGTTTCAAAGTGGGGAGAGGAAGGAAGGGAAACAATATGCAAACAGCTATGTACAGACAAATTACATACAGAGTAAACTGGAGATAATTTCAGATGGAAAGCACTAGCTTCGTGAAGGAGGACTGGGAAAAAAACTTCTTGCAGATGATGGGATTTTAGCTGAGACTTGAAGGAAGTCAGGGAAGTCAGGTGGAGGAAGTGAGGAGGGAAAGAATGCCAGACATGGGAGACAGTCAATAAATAAGCATGTAAGTCAGGAGATAGTGTTTTGCTTTTGTTTTTTTGTTATTTCTGCAAAGAATAGCAAGGAGGCCGATGTCACTGAATTGCAGAATACGTGGAAGAGAGAAAGGTATGAAGAGCCTGGAAGGGTAGGAAGGAGCCAGATTATGAAGGGCTTTAAATGCAAACAGGATTTTAGATTTGATCCTGGAGACAATAGGGCACCAGTGGAGTTTCTGACCTGGTCAGACCTGAGTTTTAAGAAGATCACTTTGACAGCTGAGGGGAGGATGGAATGGAATGGGAAGAAACTTGATGCAGGGAGATCAACTTGAAAACTATTGCTACGGCTTAGGTGTGAAGTAAAGAAGGCCTGCACCATGGTAGTGTCAGTGTCAGTCAGAAAAGAGAAGGAGACTTAAAATTGATGTTGTGAAAACTGAATTGAAATGGCAATAGATTGAATATGTGGGACAAGAAAAATCCGGAGTTAAGAATATCACCTAGGTTTTAAGCCTGGGTGACTGGGAGGATGGTGGTACCCTCAACCATAACAGAGAAGTCAGAAAGAGTGGAAGACTTGGACAGGAGGGAGCGGGGAGGAGAAGGGGCAAGGAAATGGAAGTTGAAAATTAGTTTGGTTTTGGACATTCTGAGTTTAAGATGTCCTTAGCACATCCAGCTTGAGATGCCCAACAGACAATTAGAGATTGTGACTAGAGGTCAGAAAAAATGTGGGGCTGGATAACTAGATCTGAGAATCATTTACCTATGTAAATGGTGATATGTAAAAGGTGACAAAAATTTTAAATATATTTTCACATTAGTCATATAGTACAGAAGAATTAGAACCAATAGGAGGAACCACAAGAACGAAGAAACAAAACAAAATGGAAGAAAAAAGAAGAGTAAATAATATGCTTCGATCTGCATTCAGACTCTATAGTTCTTTCTCTGGATGAGGATAGCATTTTCCATCATGAGTCTTTTGGAGATGTCTTAGATCCTTGCATTGTTGAAAAGAGCTAAGTCTATCAAAGTTAGTCATCGCACAATGTGGCTGTTATTGTGTACAATATTCTCCTGGCTCTGCTCATTTCACTCAGCTTCAGTCCATACAAGTCTTTCCAGGTTTTTCTGAAGTCTGCCTGCTCATCATTTCTTATAGCACAATAGTATTCCATTACATTCATATACCACAACTTGTTCAGCCATTCCCCAATTGATGGGCATCCCCTCAACTTCCAATTCTTTGCCACCACAGAAAGAGCTGCTATAAATATTTTTGTATATGTGCATCCCTTTCCCATTTTAAAATCCTTTGGGATACAGCCCTAGAAGTGCTATTGCTGAGTCAAAGGGTATGCACATTTTTATAACCCTTTGGGCATGTGCTCTCCAAAATGGTTGGACCAGTTCACAACTCCCCCAACAATGCATCAGTGTTCCAATTTCCCCACATCTTCTCCAACATTTATCATTTTCCTGTTTTGTCATGTTAGCCAATCTGATAGGTGTGATGTGGTACCTCAGAGTCTTTTTGATTTGCATTTCTCTAATCAATAATAATCTTAGTTCTGTCTTAATGAATAGAACTAAAAGCAATGGGTAGAAGTTTTAGAGGGAAATTTGGCTTGATATAAAGAAAAACTTCCAACAATTAGAGCTGTCCAAAAATAGAATGAGCAAATTCAGGAGTTAGTAGGCTCCCCATTAGTGGGAGACTTATAGCAAAAGTTTTTCAGGGATTCTTTTTCAGGAATAGGTTGTATTAGATTTAGATATGGAAGATCAGACCTTTAAGTTTTCTTCCTGTTCTAATATTCTGTAAGCTATTTCACTGTGCAACCTATGGTACTTCATGATACTTTGTCATCTTGTTCCTCAGAGTTCATGACAAAGCAAGAGTCCACCAGGAAGATAAATGCAACTTCTGTGTTAATAAACATTTGTAAAGGATGAAGAAGTAGAGAAGTATTATGTGCTCCCTACACGTGTCTCTTTCATGTATGATTACTTATGCATATTATGCACATAGTGTGTGAGTCTGTGGAAGCATGTGTCCCAGGTTTGGGGGGGAGGGAAGAATATTCTTATGAAACTTTTCTTACTATACTCTTTTATTAAATTCCATTAATTGAATTGTGTTCTTTAGCTGACTAGAGAAAAACGATATTTTCAAAGGATATGGAACCAGAGGATCTACTCTAGCCTATGATAGCTCTTCAGAGGGCCCAATGGGGGAGAATGGGGTGCTCCAGGTGCTATAAGAGTAATGTTCTTAGAGACTATTAAAAATATTTGTATCTACATTAAACAGCACCAGATTACTGTACTTTTCTAGCTCTGACAGGTTTTTATAGTACTTTTGTTTTCTTTGTTAGCTGTCATTTCTGATTAGCATCTTTAATTTAATGTGTTCATTTTATATACCTGATTGAAGTCTTAAGAACACTGCTCTATGCCTCTGAGTAAAACTATAGGCTTTGTATTAGTAGTCTGGGGTCATATAATATAGCAGCAAACATTAGGGCAACTGCCCTACAATAAACAAAATTCAGTTTCTGGTCAAAGAATCATAATCTTAGCCCTTTCTAGGGCAAGTACTTTCCATTGACTTGCAATGTAGAGGCATATTTTGAATGGCTAAGCTTGTCAGAAGTTTGATCTCTAAGAAAGAGTAGTATTACTAGACAATGTAAGTCATTTGCAGTTCTTTTCATATTTATATTTTATATTGTACTTGTTTTTGTGTCATTTGAATATGAACTTCTCTTCTTTCTCAAATGAAACTGGATATTCCCTAAAGGTAGGGTCCAACTATTCTCTAAAAATGTTTTGCATGGTTTCATACAGCGTTTTAGAGTTGGAAAGGACTTCATTAGCTATCAAATTAAACAGACTGAAAAAAGAATTCTTAGTGCAACACATTCAATATATCATTACACACACTGTTCTTGAAGACTGTTAGTGAGAACGAATCTTATACTTCCTTAAGCATCCAATTATACTTTTGTGTGTTTGGGTCTTCAAGATTTCCTTGCACCATAAGAAATATTCCATATGGACAAAGTGCATTGTTCCATAGGTGATGGGCAGGGATAGAACAGAGAAACAGCCTACTTAGAAAGTATAGCAGATAGGGCTACAGGTAAAAGCCTCCAATCCCAGCCAAAATGTTAAGAGGCAGTCTTATCCCCATTATTCTACAAAAGCTATAATAACTAGAAAGATTTTCCTGACATCAAGTACAGATTTGCCACTTTGCAAGTACTACTAATTGATTCTTCTGGTTCTTGCCTTTTGCCCCTGGTTCTAAATATGATAAGTCTAACCCCTCTTACACGTGATTACCTTTCAAATATTTGAAGACAGTGATGTTCTCCCTGAGTCTTCTCTACTTTCTAGTTCCTTTAGCTGATTCTCATGGTATGAACTTCAAGCCCTTCATCATCCCAGCCGCCCTTCTCTGGATACTATCTTATTGATGCCCTTCTTAAACTGTGCTGACTAGAACTAAACACAATGCTCCAAATGTGCCATGTCCAGGACAGAGTACTAACCAAAATGATAGCACTATCATTTCCTTATTCCTGGAAGCTATGACTCTCTTAATGCAGCCCAAAACTGCATTAGCAGTTTTATCTGCTACATTATACTGATTACTCATATTGAGATTGTAATTCAACACAACCCCCAACATCTGCCAAACTGTTGTCTTACCATCTCTTTTGTATCTCATATTTGTGAAGTCAATTTTTTAAACCCAAGTGTAAGATTTTTCCTTCCTTCCTTCTTTTCACTACGACTGCTAGCAATTAAACTAGTTTCAAATCAACATAACTGTATTATCTAGCCCACATTTTTTCCCATAAGGATAGCATGAAAGACTTTATCAAGCACTTTCTTAAAATCAAGGTAAACTATAGCTATGTATGGCATTCCTTTGATCTCTCAGTTTAATAATCATGTCAAAAAAGAATATAAAGTTAAGGAAACATGACATACTCAGGATGGTTCTTTGTGATCAACATTTCTTTTTTGAAATGTTCATTAACCATAACCTGTTTTAATAACCTATTCTAGAATTTTGCTAGGAACTGAAGTCCAGCTCACTGGCCTATGTTTTGTAGACTCTCTTCTCCTTTCTGAAAATCAATTCATATAGAATCAAAAAAGGTCAAGAGTATCAATGAGAATAATAATTTTTTTTAAAAATGAGAAGGAGGCCTAGAAGTACCAAATCTGAAACTCTACAGTATTAAATTTTTTATTATTTCTCAAAAAAATTTGTACTAGTTAAAACAGATCAATCAGTAGACTAGATTAGGCAATAATATTTAGTATTAATATTGTGCTTTAAGTTTACCAAGTGCCTTACAAATATCATCTCATTTTTTCCTCACAACAACCCTGTGAGGTAAGTGTGACGGATACACTCATTTTACAGATTAAGATATTGAGGCAGACAGGGTCACAAAATTAGTAAGTGTCTGAGGCTGGATTTGAACTCAGGTCTTCCTGACTCCAGGACCAACACTTTATCCACTATGCCAGGAAACAAATTTTGTAGCTTAGTGATTAATAAACACAAAGATCCAAGCTCCTAGAATAAGAACTATTTGATAAAAAAAATTTTTTTAATTGGGTGTGGCAGTATGGAAGAAACAAATTATATTTAGGTCAACACCTTATAGCTTATACTAAGATAAGCTGCAAATAGATATATGACCTAGGTATAAACGGTCACACCATAAACATATTAGAGAAAATTGGAAAAAGCTGCTTGTCAGATCTATGGATAAAAGAAAAGTTTATGAACAAACAAGGGATAGGGTGGATAACTGTGTTTAAATAAAATTTAAAAGTTTTTACATAAACAAGTACAATAAAGCTAAGATTAAAAGGGAAACAATTAACTGAGGGAAAAATCTTGAGAAAAAGTTTCTTTAATAAATGTCTCTTTTCCAAGGCATTTAAACAACTAATTCAAATTTAAAAGAATAAGAGCCATTCTCAAACTGATAAACAGTAAGGACATGAGCAGGCTTCTGAAGAGAAGGCTATTTATAATCACATGAAAAAAATGTTCTGAATCACTATTAATTAGAGAATACAAATTAAATCAATTCTGAGGTGGATTCCATCTCCCACCCATCAGATTAGCAAAGATGACAAAAAAGGGAAAATGGCAAATAATAGTAGTAATAACAATGACAACTAGCATTTATATAGTACTTTTCATTTTTCAAAATGCTTTACAAGTATTATACCATTTCCAAATGTTGGAGGAGCTGTGGGAAAATAGGAACATTGATGCATGGTTAGTGGACCTATGAATAGAAAGCAAGTTGGAATTATATATAAAAAGTAGACCTATGAATGGAAAGCAGATTGGAATTATATATAAAAAGTTACTAAACAGTACATGCCCTTTGAAATGAAGAGATACTTCTTCATTTCTCCATAATCTTTCAAATATCATTGACACTTCAGCAATCACATTCACTCATTCATTCATTCATTCATTCATTCACTCATTGAACAGTATTTATTGAAAACCTGCTCTGTGCCAGGCACTACACTGGGTGCTGAGGATAGAAAGACCAAAAAGAAGCAATACCTGTCCTTAAGGTGCTTACATTTTATTTGAGGGAAAGAACATGAATGAAGACAAATAAATAAAAAATATATACAAAGCAAATTCAGGAGCAGGAGTGGGGCATTAGCAAGTAGTAGAAGGAGCAGCATAGGCCTGGTGTAGGAGCTAGAACATGAGCTGAATCTAAAGGAAGCAAGGGGCTCTAGGAAGTTAAGGTGAGGAAAGGATGATTCCAGACATAGGAAAGAGTATACACAAAGGCAAAGACTGGAAATGGAAGTCTATATATGGCTGAAAACAAGTAGGCCCATTTAACTGGAATGCAGAGTATAAAAAGAGAATAACGTGTAATCATCTAGAAGAGATAAGTTGGAATCAAATTACAAAGAACAGTGAATACCAAAAAAGAGGAATTCACATTTTATTCTCGAGGTAATGAGGAGTTATATAAGCTTTTTGAATGGGGAAATGACAGGGTTCTTCTCAGCTCAGGGGAGGCAGCATCTCCCTAATAATGAGAATGATCCAAAAGAAGAAAGGAGTGCCTTGAGAGACAGTGGGTTCGTTCCCCTTCACTAAGTCTTCAAATTAAATAACCTTCTGTCCTATTCAGTTCAACAAACATGACTACATCCGAGGCACTGTTAGAGACACTACAGCTGGCAGTGCTGCACAGGCACAGGCTGCACCTGATGTCATTTGAGGTCACTTCTTATTCAGATTCTATAAAGCCCCCCCTTTGTTGTTTTAAGTAATAGTTTTTATCAGATAACCTTAAAATGTAATTGTTCTGTAGAGAACAAAATCTGAAATCTGAGATATGTCATATTTGGCCCGTGAGTTAACAATGCTCAGTGAAGCTAAAATCAAAGAGAGGAAAAATATTTTCAATTAAGAAAGGTTGAAACCTATGACAGGAAAACATCATTCCTCTGTCAATGACATTTAGAAAAGAAAAAAAGTCATCTTTTTTTTTTTTCCAGAAAAGCACATTTTGGTATAGCATTCTTTATGTCTACACAAATTTAATGGATGTGGTCGCTTGAGTAAAATAAAAATACATTTAAACTTAATAGATCTATTAATCCATTAAGGAAACTAGCACTGAATCCAAGTCTTAATTAGATTTTTTAAAAAAACATAATTGTCTACTATATTACATGTGTCCACATTAAATACCAAAAAATTTTGTTATAATATTACCAAAAATGATCTTTATACTTCAGCAAAATCAGTAACAGTATTTAAAAAATATTGAAATTATGAACTTTTTTCATTTTTATGGAAATAGGGGGGATTTTGTAAAATGAACTTGAATTACAAGGGTAAACATTCTCACTTTTTCTTTCCACATATCTATGTTTGTATTTGATTTCTAACTTTATTGCAAAATACTTATTTACCATTTTGTTCTTATTTATACATTTTCCATTAATTTTGGCATTCAAATATGAAGACTTACACTTTAAAAATGTAAAACTTACTAATGATGTGTAATATATGTGTACTGAAAAAAGAAATTAATTAAATTCTAAAACCATATTATTAAAACAGTCTTTAAATTGTGTTCTTTTAAAAGGAATTGGGGAAGTTAGGCATATCATCTTATGGAAGATCTTGAGCAACAACAAAAGTTATAATTACTATGAAAACTTTAATGGTAAAATAAGAAAAACCTGTAACCTTGTGCCAGACAAGCAAAGTGTTTCTCTTCCAATAAAATCTTCTAAGATACTGTTCATAGAAGTGAGCAGAAGAATAGAATTTATTGAATTATATTTTCATTTTTTTCCCTAAAGGCTACTGTTCATTTCAAAAAGAGAAAGAAACAAGAAATCTCAAGATAGCAACCACTGTCATAGTATACTTTGGTTGCTATGGCAAATATATATGTTTTTTTAAATGTGGAAAGAATGATGACATAAAATTCACATCAATTTCTTTAGGAGCAACTGAATTATGACCCTGAATTAAAAAAAATATTTTTGAACAAGTTTAATGGTAAAATTTATAGAGCTTCTCTGCCTTTGCTGTTTTTCTACTCTTTACCTTGTGGATATATAAAACCCCAAGGGAAATTTAAGCAAATTCCTCACCAGTGATTTCCATACCAATCGATTTTTTGTCTTTGAAATTTAAGAGAAAAAATATTCTTCCCTACTTTGCAATTTACTTTCAACAATATATTCAGATAATTAATTATGTGGAATACAACAGCCTCAAAACACTAACTCATTTACCATTACCAATTAGCATTTCTAATTTGCATTAAAAACCCTCATTTCACGAACATTTAATTTAAATTCTAAGCATAAATTATAAAGATGTTCAAATATCCATAACACATTGATAATAAGTCATATCACTGTCATAATAATTCAAACTTCAAAGGGGTTTATAAGTATTAACTAATTATTCTTCTAAAGTTTTTCATGAGTGTTCCAGCATGTTTTCTTTTTCTGACTCATTTAGTGAAACCAATTCTACACTACAGTAGAATAGGCATAGGAACCGGGTCTGGACCTGTCTTTTCACTGAGAGATGGAAGAAACTCTACCAATTCAAGTTGGCACCTTCTTTGCAACTGATGGGTTTTTAAAGAGTTGCACAGAGAACTGAAAGGTTAAGAGACTTCCCCA
Organism: Vombatus ursinus; assembly: GCF_900497805.2. NCBI lineage: Eukaryota > Metazoa > Chordata > Mammalia > Diprotodontia > Vombatidae > Vombatus > Vombatus ursinus. Next base: position 4,161,614 of record NW_020948739.1, read on the forward strand.
CGCTCGTAAAGTGAAGTTGTGGCAAGAGAGGGTTTGAGTTTAGGTCTCCCTTGCTCTTGTCAATCCCTGGAAAATTCTCAGACCCCTACCCTGTTCTGACTAGCAATTTCTAATCATCTCCTACCCCCACGGTAAACTCCTGGGAATCTCTGCTGTGACCAGCAATTTCCAATTGCCTCTGTGTGTGGATTGTGATCGTTCCAAGGATATTTCTGTAACCTCTCCCTTCCTGCAGTTTGGCTATTCTGATAACCCTACAGGTGACCCCGGCTTGGGGTACAATCAGCAGCCTGCCTCTGTGAGCTTGAAGGAGCCTGAACTGATCCTGTAGTTTCTAGGAAAGTGCTATTTCCCTGCAACAAATAACTTGTGAACTTCTATTTCATCTATCTACCTAGCGTTCCCCTGCATATATAACCTTTGTCTGTAACTCCCCTCACTGAACTTCCCCATCTCAGTAAGACAGTGCATTCTTCTAAACTGCAATTATTTGACCCTGAATAAATGCCATACTTTATTTATTGATCACCTTGTTTATCTGATTTTTATATAGGCTTGATACTTCTAGGCCAATTTTCTATACATTAAGCCATTCTGACTTTTAAGTACAAAAATTCAAATAATTTCACAGATAGTATCATTTATTATAAAATGGTCAAATGAAGAGAAAAAGCAGATGATTATCATGGCAGCTAGGTGGAACAGTGGCTAGAGTGCTGGGCTGGAGTCAGGAAGACTTAGTCTGATTCACATACCATAACTGGTTCAGCCACTCTTCAAACAACATTCGTGTGTATGTGTGTATGTGTGTGTGTGTGTGCATGCACACACACGTGCGCATGCATGCGTGCATTTGCACTTTTTTTGCTGACCTAATCAAGTTAACATATTGGGTAATAAATTTAGGGATGGGAGGACCTTAGAGGTAAACTAATGCAACCCCCAAATTTGTAATTTTTAGGCCTTACACAGTCCAGAAGATTACACAGTATTACTTCCATAACATTTAGCAGCAGATTATTTCAAATAGAAAGCGTTCTGGAGACTAGACCTGGTCTGCCACTAACTCTGCCCTGAGCTACCTATCTAATTCCAAGCATTCCCAGTTATACCATTTCTTCCTCTATATTACAGAGTAATACTATGAAAATATGTATAGTGTGTGAATATACACATATAAAATAAGTATATATGTATGCACACATACAAAAGTATATTGTTGCTTTGAGCTCTTTGAAAATACTTTTGTCAATAATTTTTCATGTATCTTAAATTTGCTTCTAATGTCTCCCCAAAAGCCTATTCTCTGTACATTGCTAGCCATTATAACATAATCCAAAACACTGAAAAACACTAAGTTTTATGTCTTGGCTCTGGTCTGATACTTTTCAGAAGGCCTAACCATAATGTAATTTCACCTATGATCTCATACTATCAACCCAATATCATTTCGACAATGTATTGATGATTACTTTGTACTCACTCCTGTATCTTTATTAACCATAAAATGTGTTCAATATAAATGTCCCTTCTTCAGTTCCCATTAAAACAAATTGCAATGAGCTCAGTTTTCTCATTTTTGGTTTAAAAGAATTCACTGTTCTGCCTGAGAATTTTCCATGCTACACAGAATTACATGGGAAGATAAAGCAGACAATTTGTCATGTCATGAATTAACTTGGAAATTCTCTTCTTAGCTTAAGAGTACTGTACCTAAAGCTACATATTTATATATACCATTTTTAGAGTAAATAGGAACATGTCAGAATTGTCCAATATTTGCAAAAATAAACAAACAAAAACCCAAACCTTGGAGAAATGAGGAGAGAGGTTTGAAGAGGGGAGTGGTACTGGACTAATTTAGAGTCTTTTTTTTCTTTTTGTACCAGCAATAACTGATTCGGTGCCTCTGGCACAAAGAGATGCCTTGGCAGAAGTATTTTAAGGTCTCTTATTTTGCAAGAACTTGAGGGGGAACAGAGAGAACGTGAGTATATAAAAGTGAATTAATTAGAACTTGCTACCCTCCCTTGAGTGTTCCTTCCAGGAATGGTAACTAAGAGCAGAATCTTCAGGGGCATTCACATACTTGACAGATATCCACTGAAAAATAGCTTGGTGAAGGTTGCACTGGAGGAGAAAAGAGTAAGATTTATGATGACCCATAGAAAAGAAAAAGTACAAATGGAGCTCCATACTTTTTGCTGCTTTACTACTACTTGAAATATCATGAAAAATAGGAGGGATAATACAAAATAAGAGAAGAGCAAATGTTCCTATTTTCATAAGACAGAAGAGAACTGTGTCTTAAAATTATAGGCCCATAAGTCAGATTTTAATTCATGGGAAAATTCTAGAACAGTTGATTAAAAAGAGTGGGCAAACATCTAGATAGGGAAAATTACAAAAAGCCAGCATGACTTCACCAAGAACAGGTCATGACTTCCTTGCCACACTTCCTTTTTTACAGGATCAATA